>NC_057811.1:94864245-95068990 GCF_018294505.1 Triticum aestivum | reverse complement strand
CCCGTATTTATTATCTCTATGTCTGATCGCACTGGTTAACTTATTCATGTGCTTCATGTTTGCATTTGTTATACCTTATGTCCGAACTGTCTTGCGAGTACTTTCATAGTACTCACCTGGCTTGTTGATTTGGCCAGATGTTGACGAAGGCGATCTCTTGGATGAAGAGTTTGATAGCGCGTCCGACGCCTAGAGGAGTCCCAGTCAGTCCTGCGCGATCCCGGATATTGGTCACTTATGTTGTTTACGCTTCCGCCACCCGCAATAAGTCTTCTCGAGCCTCACTCCGACGCTCGAAGAGCTGTAGTCTTCTGGAGTCATATCACTCGCCCCGCGGTGATATCTCCACCATCGTTATTATCGTGAGTTAGTAGTTTGCCACCCTATCCGCCGTATTGTTTTATCGGCGTGCATGTAATAAATTGTTGGGCAGTCTCTGCTCAACTTTGTATTATATTTAGTACTCCTGGTATTTTTCTTCTGTGACCAATGTATTGTCTATCAGTGAGAAGGAATTCTTCCTCGCTGGTCCGTAGCAGGGATTGGTTTCTCAATAATTATTTTATTGAAAAACCGGTCGTGCATTGCATACATGATAGAGCCTATGGCTGAAGCATAGGGAACATCTTTCATCTTCTCTCTATCTTCTGCAGTGGTCGGGCATTGAGTCTTACTCAATCTCACACCTTGTAGTACAGGCAAGAACCCTTTCTTTGCTTGATCCATTTTGAACTTCTTCGAAACTTTGTCAAGGTATGTGCTTTGTGAAAGTCCAATTAAGCGTCTTGATCTATCTCTATAGATCTTGATGCCTAATATATATGCAGCTTCACCGAGGTCTTTCATTGAAAAACTCTTATTCAAGTATCCCTTTATGCTATCCAGAAATTCTATATCATTTCCAATTAGCAATATGTCATCCACATATAATATCAGAAATGCTACTGAGCTCCCACTCACTTTCTTGTAAATACAGGCTTCTCCAAAAGTCTGTATAAAACCAAATGCTTTGATCACACTATCAAAGCGTTTATTCCAACTCCGAGAGGCTTGCACCAGTCCATAAATGGATCGCTGGAGCTTGCACACTTTGTTAGCTCCCTTTGGATCAAGAAAACCTTCCGGTTGCATCATATACAACTCTTCTTCCAGAAATCCATTCAGGAATGCAGTTTTTACATCCATTTGCCAAATTTCATAATCATAAAATGCAGCAATTGCTAACATGATTCAGACAGACTTAAGCATCGCTACGGGTGAGAAGGTCTCATCGTAGTCAATCCCTTGAACTTGTCGAAAACCTTTCGCAACAAGTCGAGCTTTATAGACAGTAACATTACCGTCAGCGTCAGTCTTCTTCTTGCAGATCCATTTATTTTCAATGGCTTGCCGATCATTGGGCAAGTCAACCAAAGTCCATACATTGTTCTCATACATGGATCCCATCTTGGATTTCATGGCCTCAAGCCATTTTGCGGAATCTGGGCTCACCATCGCTTCTTCATAGTTCGTAGGTTCGTCATGGTCTAGTAACATAACCTCCAGAACAGGATTACTGTACCACTCTGGTGCGAATCTTAATCTGGTTGACCTACGAGGTTCAGTAATAACTTGATCTGAAGTTCCATGATCATTATCATTAACTTCCTCATTAATTGGTGTAGGTGTCGCAGAAACTGGTTTTTGTGATGATCTACTTTCCAATAAAGGAGCAGGTACAGTTACCTCATCAAGTTCTACTTTCCTCCCACTCACATCTTTCGAGAGAAACTCCTTCTCTAGAAAGGATCCATTCTTAGCAATGAATGTCTTGCCTCCGGATCTGTGATAGAAGGTGTACCCAACAGTCTCCTTTGGGTATCCTATGAAGACACATTTCTCCGATTTAGGTTCGAGCTTATCAGGTTGAAGTTTCTTCACATAAGCATCGCAACCCCAAACTTTAAGAAACGACAACTTTGGTTTCTTGCCAAACCATAGTTCATAAGGCGTCGTCTCAACGGATTTCGATGGTGCCCTATTTAGAGTGAATGCAGCCGTCTCTAAAGCATAACCCCAAAACGATAGCGGTAAATCAGTAAGAGACATCATAGATCGCACCATATCTAGTAAAGTACGATTACGACGTTCGGACACACCATTACGCTGTGGTGTTCCGGGTGGCGTGAGTTGCGAAACTATTCCGCATTGTTTCAAATGTAGGCCAAACTCGTAACTCAAATATTCTCCTCCACGATCTGATCGTAGAAACTTTATTTTCTTGTTACGATGATTTTCAACTTCGCTCTGAAATTCTTTGAACTTTTCAAATGTTTCAGACTTATGTTTCATTAAGTAGATATACCCACATCTGCTTAAATCATCTGTGAAGGTGAGAAAATAACGATATCCGCCACGAGCCTCAATATTCATCGGACCACATACATCTGTATGTATGATTTCCAACAAATTTGTTGCTCTCTCCATAGTACCGGAGAACGGTGTTTTAGTCATCTTGCCCATGAGACACGGTTCGCAAGTACCAAGTGGTTCATAATCAAGTGATTCCAAAAGTCCATCATTATGGAGTTTCTTCATGCGCTTTACACCGATATGACCTAAACGGCAGTGCCACAAATAAGTTGCACTATCATTATCAACTCTGCATCTTTTGGCTTCAATATTATGAATATGTGTATCACTACTATCGAGATTCAACAAAAATAGACCACTCTTCAAGGGTGCATGACCATAAAAGATATTACTCATATAAATAGAACAACCATTATTCTCTGATTTAAATGAATAACCGTCTCGCATCAAACAAGATCCAGATATAATGTTCATGCTTAACGCTGGCACCAAATAACAATTATTTAGGTCTAAAACTAATCCCGAAGGTAGATGTAGAGGTAGCGTGCCGACTGCGATCACATCGACTTTGGAACCATTTCCCACGCGCATCGTCACCTCATCCTTAGCCAATCTTCGCTTAATCTGTAGCTCCTGTTTCGAGTTGCAAATATTAGCAACAGAACCAATATCAAATACCCAGGTGCTACTACGAGCATTAGTAAGGTACACATCAATAACATGTATATCACATATACCTTTGTTAACCTTGCCATCCTTCTTATCCACCAAATACTTGGGGCAGTTCCGCTTCCAGTGACCAGTCTGCTTGCAATAGAAGCACTCAGTCTCAGGCTTAGGTCCAGACTTGGGTTTCTTCTCCTGAACAGCAACTTGCTTGTTGTTCTTCTTGAAGTTCCCCTTCTTCTTCCCTTTGCCCTTTTTCTTGAAACTAGTGGTCTTATTGACCATCAACACTTGATGCTCCTTTTTGATTTCTACCTCCGCTGCCTTTAGCATTGCGAAGAGCTCGGGAATTGTCTTATTCATCCCTTCCATGTTATAGTTCATCACGAAGCTCTTGTAGCTTGGTGGCAGTGATTGAGGAATTCTGTCAATGACGCTATCATCCGGAAGATTAACTCCCAGTTGAATCAAGTGATTATTATACCCAGACATTTTGAGTATATGCTCACTGACAGAACTATTCTCTTCCATCTTGCAGCTATAGAACTTATTGGAGACTTCATATCTCTCAATCCGGGCATTTGCTTGAAATATTAACTTCAACTCCTGGAACACCTCATATGCTCCATGACGTTCAAAACGTCGTTGAAGACCCGGTTCTAAGCCGTATAGCATGGCACACTGAACTATCGAGTAGTCATCAGCTTTGCTCTGCCAGACGTTCATAACTTCTGGTGTTGCTCTTGCAGCAGGCCTGGCACCCAGCGGTGCTTCCAGGACGTAATTCTTCTGTGCAACAATGAGGATAATCCTCAAGTTATGGACCCAACTTTGCTTTCTCAAGGAACGAATTAAAATTCAACGAAACAACAACACGGGCCATCTATCTACAATTAACATAGACAAGCAAGATACTATCAGGTACTAAGTTCATGATAAATTCAAGTTCAATTAATCATATTACTTAAGAACTCCCACTTAGATAGACATCCCTCTAATCCTCTAAGTGATCACGTGATCCATATCGACTAAACCATGTCCGATCATCACGTGAGATGGAGTAGTTTCAATGGTGAACATCACTATGTTGATCATATCTACTATATGATTCACGCTCGACCTTTCGGTCTTCGTGTTCCGAGGCCATATCTGCATTTGCTAGGCTCGTCAAGTTTAACTTGAGTATTCTGCGTGTGCAACTGTTTTGCACCCGTTGTATTTGAACGTAGAGCCTATCACACCCGATCATCACGTGGTGTCTCAGCACGAAGAACTTTCGCAACGGTGCATACTCAGGGAGAACACTTTTATCTTGAAATTTTAGTGAGAGATCATCTTATAATGCTACCGTCAATCAAAGCAAGATAAGATGCATAAAAGATAAACATCACATGCAATCAATATAAGTGATATGATATGGCCATCATCATCTTGTGCTTGTGATCTCCATCTCCGAAGCACCGTCATGATCACCATCGTCACCGGCGCGACACCTTGATCTCCATCATAGCATCGTTGTTGTCTCACCAACTATTGCTTTTACGACTATCGCTACCGCTTAGTGATAAAGTAAAACAATTACATGGTGATTGCATTTCATACAATAAAGCGACAACCATATGGCTCCTGCCAGTTGCCGATAACTCGGTTACAAAACATGATCATCTCATACAATAAAATATAGCATCATGTCTTGACCATATAACATCACAACATGCCCTTCAAAAACAAGTTAGACGTCCTCTACTTTGTTGTTGCAAGTTTTACGTGGCTGCTACGGGCTTAGCAAGAACCGTTCTTACCTACGCATCAAAACCACAACGATAGTTTGTCAAGTTGGTGCTGTTTTAACCTTCGCAAGGACCGGGCGTAGCCACACTCGGTTCAACTAAAGTGAGAGAGACAGACACCCGCCAGTCACCTTTAAGCATCGAGTGCTCGCAATGGTGAAACCAGTCTCGCGTAAGCGTACGCGTAATGTCGGTCCGGGCCGCTTCATCTCACAATACCGCCGAACCAAAGTATGACATGCTGGTAAGCAGTATGACTTAAATCTCCCACAACTCACTTGTGTTCTACTCGTGCATATAACATCAACGCATAAAACCAGGCTCTGATACCACTGTTGGGGAACGTAGTAATTTCAAAAAAATTCCTATGCACACGCAAGATCATGGTGATGCATAGCAACGAGAGGGGAGAGTGTTGTCCACGTACCCTCGTAGACTGAAAGCGGAAGCGTTAACACAACGCGGTTGATGTACTCGTACGTCTTCACGATCCAACCGATCAAGTACCGAACGTACGCCACCTCCAAGTTCAGCACACGTTCAGCTCGATGACGTCCCTCGAACTCCGATCCAGCCGAGTGTTGAGGGAGAGCTTCGTCAGCACGACGGCGTGGTGACAATGATGATGTTCTACCGACGCAGGGCTTCGCCTAAGCACCGCTACGATATTATCGAGGTGTAATATGGTGGAGGGGGCACCGCACACGGCTAAAAGATCGTTGATCAATTGTGTGTCTAGAGGTGCCCCCCTGCCCCCGTATATAAAGGAGCAAGGGGGGTTCGGCCGGCCAAGGGGAGAGGCGCGCCAGGAGGAGTCCTACTCCTACCGGGAGTAGGACTCCCCCCTTTTTCCATGTTGGACTAGGAGAGAGAGGGGGAAGAGGTGGAGGGGAGGAAGGAAAGGGGGGGCGCCGCCCCCCTCTCCTTGTCCTATTCGGACTGGGGGGAGGGGCGCGCGGCCCTGCCCTAGCCTCCTCTCCTCTCTTCCACCTAGGCCCACTAAGGCCCATTAAGTTACCGGGGGGTTCCGGTAACCTCCCGGTACTCCGGAAAAATCCCGATTTCACCCGGAACACTTCCGATATCCAAACATAGGCTTCCAATATATCAATCTTTATGTCTCGACCATTTCGAGACTCCTCGTCATGTCCGTGATCACATCCGGGACTCCGAACAACCTTCGGTACATCAAAACATATAAACTCATAATATAACTGTCATCATAACATTAAGCGTGCGGACCCTACGGGTTCGAGAACTATGTAGACATGACCGAGACACCTCTCCGGTCAATAACCAATAGCGGAACCTGGATGCTCATATTGGTTCCCACATATTCTACGAAGATCTTTATCGGTCAGACCGCATAACAACATACGTTGTTCCCTTTGTCATCGGTATGTTACTTGCCTGAGATTCGATCGTCGGTATCTCGATACCTAGTTCAATCTCGTTACCGGCAAGTCTCTTTACTCGTTCCGTAATACATCATCCCGCAACTAACTCATTAGTCACAATGCTTGCAAGGCTTATAGTGATGTGTATTACTGAGTGGGCCCAGAGATACCTCTCCGACAATCGGAGTGACAAATCCTAATCTCGAAATACGCCAACCCAACAAGTACCTTTGGAGACACCTGTAGAGCACCTTTATAATCACCTAGTTATGTTGTGACGTTTGGTAGCACACAAAGTGTTTCTCCGGTAAACGGGAGTTGCATAATCTCATATTCATAGGAACATGTATAAGTCATGAAGAAAGCAATAGCAACATACTAAACGATCGAGTGCTAAGCTAACGGAATGGGTCAAGTCAATCACATCATTCTCCTAATGTTGTGATCCCGTTAATCAAATGACAACTCATGTCTATGGCTAGGAAACATAACCATCTTTGATCAATGAGCTAGTCAAGTAGAGGCATACTAGTGACACTCTGTTTGTCTATGTATTCACACATGTATTATGTTTCCGGTTAATACAATTCTAGCATGAATAATAAACATTTATCATGATATAAGGAAATAAATAATAACTTTATTATTGCCTCTAGGGCATATTTCCTTCAGGCAGATGTGTGAGGAGCAGTTCCGGGAGGCGCAGGCCGACGCCGCCTACAACCACCATCTCCTCCAGGAGCACCTGCAGGCGGAGGAGCAGATCACCGCGGAGCGGGCGGAGCAGGAGGCGCTGCTCGACTCATACCGCTCCGCCCGCAAGGGCCGCCTCGAGCGCTGGCGGTACCGCATGCGGGTGGCGGAGGCTGCGGCCGCCTACAAAGAGGCTAGCAAAGAGGGCAATGAAGCGGACGAGGCGCTATTTGGCGAGACCGAGGACGAGGCAGAGGACAATGCCGGCTCCGACGAGTCCCCGCTCCGCTGGCGTCGACGAGGCCCTGCTCCGCCGAGGCCCCGCGGCACCAACAACGAGGCAGAGGACACCGCCGGTCCACCGAAGCCCCGGCCCGCCAACAACGAGGCAGAGGACATCGCCGGCTCAGCCGAGGCCCCACCCTGCCGGCAACGTGGGGGAGGATTTCCACCGCTCCGCTGAGGCGCCGCCCGCCGGCAACGAGACAGAGGACATCGCCGGCTCCGCCGAGGCCCCGCCCCGCTGCCAACGAGGCCGCGCCACACAGAAAACGAGGAAGAGTAGAACACGGTAGGTCGCCGCCGCTCGGGTCCAAGTAAGGCCACCGCTGCTACCCTCCGGTTGAAGCCAAGCTAGGCGGGTTGACCATTGACGACCGGTTAGCTTCTTGGTGGCGACGTGGAGTCGGAGAGCTGCGCTGGAGAAGAACGCTGCTTCTACTTAATTGTTGGCGCAGTTGGCTGACTGACACGTGGGCCCAACAGGCCACATGTCAGTTACGCAACTGCACCTGCAGTTAAGTCACTGAAGCTTCTGTTCGGCTCAACGGGACACAGGTGGGTAGCTTCGGTTAATTAATTATACCTCCAGCGCACCCCTTTTTAGTTGAAGAATGTATGAAATGTAATGAAATCTGGCATGTTTATATGAAATCCGACCGTGTATGAATGAATTTATTTCGATTAGTTCGAATTCCTGTATCACTGGCATTGGATGAACATGCAAAACAATACGTACTAGCATTATTCCCAGGGTGATCACCTCGTTTGCAACAGTTTCACATGTACTCCCTCCGGTCCTTTCTAGTCGTGCATACAAGTTTTGTCCGCAGTCAAAGTATCTCTACTTTGACCAATCTTATACAAAAAAGTATGCACTTTCACAATGTGCGAAGTAAAAAGGAACAGAAGGAGTACAAAGAGTTTGAGCAGCTTTTTAGTGTTTCTGTACAATGCAATCAAACACACAGGCCTGGCAATTCATAGAGAACATTCAAAACAATCGATGATTATGCATCTCAGCGACTCACATGTCAGAGGCAATATTTACTTCACAACTAAAGAATAAAGAAAAAATTGATCGATGCTGTTGACAGCAAAGGGCGTCCCATTCAAAAATATCAAACGCATGTCTTGCTAAAATCAATGAGCAAAATTTGACAAGGTTGTCTCATTCCAAAATATCAAATGCCTACGATTGTGGAATGGGCAGGGTTTGCCATCAGTTCGGACATTGACATGGCACCTTGTGCTAAATAAACCAGCTGTTCTTTTTGTGTAGTTCCACCAAAATCAACCAAATTCGTGCGTAGCTTGTATGATTTCGCCCTTATATGTTGCCACGCCTTGAACTTATCGGCACCTCCTTTCTTGTGGTGGAAATGAATGATTCGATGTATTCATGAACATTTTGTGCAGTTCCCATTGAAATCAAGCTGAGCACCCCTGTTTGCACAAATACAAAAAAGTGATTAGTATAAAGCAAACTGTACTATGAATTGACAGTTTCAACAGGCACATACATGGTCCATGTAGAGCACACTTTTAGAAAAATGGAACTCACCAGAAAGAATCCTAGAACAACATTGTACTCGCGCATCACAGCAAAAAAATGGAGATTTGTCAGTCCTTCTGAGCTGAAGTTAGTTTGGTCTTGTGGGGAGTAATGTAACCATCCTTCAACTGCTCCTTCTGATGAGAAGATAGACAGGGCTTCTTCATCCTGGCATAATCGGAACTAGTCACTTCACGTATTCCATATTCTTCTTCAGAGGAAGATGATCCTGTTGTGCAAAGACAAGAGGACTACTAAATGCTAGCATCCCTGTTTGCTCGAAAAAAAGGAAAGGAAATATTTAAAACAGCACAGATGAAGCACTTCTCAAGGACAATACCACTTTTTCATGACAGTATCTAAACAGTAGCACAACACCAATAGAGATGACAAAGCTCAATCATATGGATGAAATCAGTGGGCGAGTACCAACCTTTGTCGGGAGGCTTATTGTGTAGAGCACACAGATGAAGCACTTCTCCGGAACCATCTGTTGCTATCTACGGTGGTGGCCATGCTTACTATATACTCCTCGATTAGTTTAATGTTTCCAACATCTTCTTGTGCAGTTCCACTAAAATATATGGTATCTTCAAAGAAGATCCCTGTTTGCACAAGTAGAGATAATTACATATTACATTAAGAGTGGCATCAAATCAGTGGCAAAACAATTGCTCGTTCCAGCCATAGCAATAAATTAAGATGCAAAACTATATCATTACTTGTGTCATCACAGTTCTAGTGCTTCATTACAACACCGGGAGTTGATTTTTGTTTTTCTTCCGCTTGTTCTTCCCCTTCATCACTTGGTTCAATAACAGACAAGCTTCGCCTTCAATGTAAGATTTGGCATGTCAATTAGGGAGCACAAGTATAGTACTAAACTTAATTTTCTGATGAAAGTGGCAAAATACAGGCCAACAGTTGTGAAATATCCTTATCTTACCTCAATGGGATATTACGGTGCACATACAGATTGGAAGTCTTGTCTCCATTTGTGCAGTTCACTAAAATCAAGCAACATTATCATACAAGTAGCACAACATAAGAAAGCACACTGCAGAATCATGTGACAGAAGGCTAGTACTAACCTCTCATGATGCGGAATTCAAACAACTCACAAGAAGAAGATCTGAACCAAATTCGCCTTAACAGATAGGAAGTAAGATCTCCTCTTGTGCAGTTCCACTAAGATCAAGCAATCAAGCAACGTTGTCGGTGTGACATTTTGGTTGAACTGCACAAAACACTCTTAAAACAAAAGTGTTTTGTGCAGTGCAACAAAAGGTCACAATGGCAACGAGGTGAAGTAGATAACCATGTTTACACAGAGGTGCAAAGGAAACAATTAGTGGTCAATAACGGTGGATGACACAGAAGCCAACAAAAAGAAGCATCTACCTTATCTAAATGGGAAAGAAAGCAAGACAGTAGCATTTCTCAAACGGTGGCATTGATTAATATTAACATAGAGATTATATTAACAATAAAATTCGTTAAACATGTAATTTGCTTTTAACTGTGGCATTGCATCAATTTTCCAGCGGCATTATTAGAGGGTGTTTGTTTACAGGGACATTTTGGTGTAGGGACTAAAAAAACTCCGTGTCAGTCCCATCTAAACCAAACAGGAGGGACTTTTAGGGACTAAAAGTGGGCATTTGGGACTAAAGAAAGAAGACCCTGAGGAAGTCTTTTTGGGACTTTTTCCAACAGTTGCCCCTGCCACGCATCGCACCTTGTCTCTATTAGTTCATTACTAGGGGTAACATGGTCTTTTAGCATGTCATTTAATAACCTCTAGTCCATGTTTAGTCCCTGGAACCAAGCAGGTAGGAACTAGGGAGTTTTTAACCAAACATGGCCTTAGATTAACAACAGCTAATGAGTTGCATGGGACAGTGGACGCACCAGCACCATGTGCATCTACCGATGTACTGTGGTCATGCACAGTCTGTTGCAACAAAGAACAAACAACCAAGGATCATATTTGTGTTGGTCCCAGTTTTGTTATCTTTAGACACCTTTCCCTATGTGAGCGCAGCAAATCTAGTCCTACTCAAAGTCTACAGCTGTGTCCCTTCCTTTCCTTTTTGAACTAGTACTTTCGCCCCTTCCTTTCCTCTTTGAACCACATCCTAGATTTATGCGATACAACTTTCCCCACTACTTTCCCCCATTCCTTTCCTCTTTGAACCACGTACTAGATTCATGCTATACAACTTTCCCCCTTCATTTCCTCTTTGAACCACGTCCTAGATTCACAACTTTTCCCACTACTTTCCCCCACTCCTTTCCTCTTTGAACCACGTCCTAGATTCATGGTATACATGCAGCTAGAGCAATGCATGTGGAGTATGTAAATTATACCTTAAGGTTCTTGGGGCGTGGTTCGGTGGGCGACGGGACGACGGCGAAGAAGAAGGGGTCGGAGGCCCTCCCGCGCCGCCGCTGGGTGAAAGTGAACAGCTGCGCCGGTAGTCCCTCGCCGACGGCGACAGCGTTAAGCCTCCTTCCCTTCCCGGCGGACGGATCCTGCCGGCTCTTTGAGCAGCAGTGAGGGGAGAGAGAGGCCAACGAAGTCTTGTTTAGATCTGGAGAGGGCGAGAGAGTGTGAAGAGAGCAACTACAAGCGCTGAGGCTCCAGCGGGAGAGGGCGAGAGAGTGTGAAGAGAGCAACTACAAGCGCTGAGGCTCCAGCGTGTATATATATACTGGAGAGAGAGTGTGAAGCGTGCAAACCCTAGAAAACATTTTGACCAGTCAAAGAATCCTCCTGGCACAAATTATGCTCAAGTGTAGTTATCGAACCCGAGACCTCAAGTTTGATGAGCGAACAGGCTAACCAGCTACACAACCCTCCCGTTATGTTCAACGAGAGGGAAATAACCTTTTATACATTCCTGCATTCGTGTGACAAGCATGCCGTGTTTTTTTTGTGTGTGTGGGAGTCATTGGGATTTCAATCATAATCGTGTCATGTGGCTTTGGTGGTAAGACTATCCACAGTGGTGCAGAAATAATGCAGCCTTAGTCACCTTACCTCTCTCCACGTAGTACGTTGGGTCCCACCAGTCAGAGGGTGAAACAAACAAATTAATAAGAAAAATTAAAAGCGCCAGCGGTGTATCTTACCTCACACATCTCGCTACTGCTCGGGAACACTGTCCAATTGATCCCTCTGTTCGCTCACGTACTATTTTAAGTGAATCCTTATTATAACATGCACACAAATTTTGGGCACTTGTATTCGACTTAAGTCAGTGTGCCACCGTATCTCGTATACTTACTACTCCCTCCGTCTAGGTGTAATAAGTCACGTTAGAAGGTGCAACGGGACCAAGGTGCGTGTGTGTGTGTGTGTGTGTGTGTTTAACAGCATGTGTGTGTTAGAGAGAGCGACAGATCGACCTACTCCTACAGAGAGATGTTGTGTAGTGTACGATTTTAGCCGCGAGAGTCGGTGCATCCTCTCGTTTCCGGGCGTGTCCGGTAGGGACATGCGGACAGCTGCCACGCCCGCTCCTGACCAGCCTGGCCCACCCAAAGCCCCTCCATCGCCCGCGCGCGCTTCCCGCCCGAAACGGTCAGCGCCGCTCCAAAGAATCGGTGCCGCATTCATGCCCGGGCAGAGCGGACGCGACCTCTCACTGGCGCAAGAGTGATGGTTGCTTCGTCCGTCCAACTTACTGCTGGGTCTATGTGATTTGACGGCTCATTGGTCTTTATTACTGAGGTGGTAGGACTGCTGGATGTCCCACGCTTTCGGCGAAAGGAGGTACTACTACTAGATTACAATTTTCTCCATTCTTACAGCGGAGGCGTGCAAGAGCAGTGAAAACACGCAGGCTCAGTGATTACATGGCCCACCTCACACTATCACCGTGCGACACCTAACTCTTTACATAGTACTCCCTCCGTTCCTAAATATTACTAGATGAGTCCCCGCGCGTTGCCGCGGAACAGCGGTATATCTCTCTGCGCAAAATTATCGATTTCATAGAACTAAAAAAAACTCTATAACCGCATGACAAATGTGGTAGCCAAACTAAATAAACTCCCATCATCATTTAGATCATCCCACGTAAGGAAAAAAGATCAGCCAACTCCTACTGCATAATGGGATTATATTTTTCTTTTTGACATGTTAATGGGACTTAAAAGCTCACTTACATGCATGCTACCGGTGCATGCTTGCATGCAGACATGTTGATGTGATTTAAAACCCACTCACATGCATGTGCCACGGTATTTCTGCATGCTTGCATGTGGCTTAGTGCGGAGCCTCTCAACGTCTAGATCAGACGGCTATTATGGACTGATTTACTTCATCTAACGGCTACATCAATTTTGATGATGTGGCTCAAGGAGAGGATAGAGAATTCCTAGTAGTGGGGGCTAGCTATTACTAGTAGATAAGTCTTTGTAGAGATTCCACTACATACGGAACAAAATGAATGAATCTACACTTAAAATGCATCTATATACATCCGCATGTGGTTCATGGTGAAATCTCTACAAAGACTTATATTTAGGAACGGAGGAAGTACTAGTATAGTACGTACTGTAATTTATCAGCGAGATAAATTTGTACAATGCTATGAAGCTTCCAGCTTCTGTTACATGTATCTTGCGTCCAAGGTTGCCCGTTGCAACATTTCATCAAATACAAAGGAGACTAACATGCATGCTATTGCATCTCAATGATTGACAGATCATAGCAAATATGTACTCCCTCCGTTCCAAAATAAGTGTCTCAACTTTGTGCAAACTTTAGTACAAAGTTGTACTACTACTAAAGTTGACACTTATTTTGGAACAGAGGCAGCTAAAGAAAAAAACGATCCATGCAGTCCCTAGCCCTTGAACCGTGAACCCTGACCAGGCTTCAATTTGCTGGCAACGTTCGAGCTTCCTAATAAATGAAGTTTGCAACCTTTTGACCATCGGATCATTTTGTGCAGTTTCACCAAAATCGAGATGAGCATCCCTGTGGCAAAGAAATTGAAGAAGCGTGATTAGAATAAGATTACTGGGACTAGTTGATGAGACATAAACTCATCACAAATACAGTACGTAGAAGCCAGTAGAGGTATGTGCGGGGCAAAGAAGTAGAGAAATATCCACAGGGAGTGATGTGGGCAGCTGGAGCAGTGGTGCAAGCCGGCTGTAAAGGGAGTTGTACCTGAGGGACGTAGCTCAACCTTGAGGAGGGCGGCGGGAGGCGGCAACTGCCCACGTCGCGGCAGTGAGCAAGGGACGAAGGCAACCTCACCGGCTTTGTGAGAGAGAACGGCGGGGACCCCTGATCGGGACGTGCCGACAGTGGGTTTTCGCCGTCGGCGACGGCCACCGCATCTACACTAAGCATCCACCCCTTCCCCAAGCGGACGTGATCCGCCGGGATGTTAGAGATGTGGCCACAGTCGTTTTGTGCGAGAGAGTGTGAAGAGAGCAACCCCAGCAAGCAACCGTGTAGGCTGGCCCGTCCTGACTATGTATATAGTGGAGCGGTTTCCTTTTCTCTCCATATGAACCTATCATATTGCGTACGTGCCACTGAAGAAAAAAAACTTTATTTATAAATGACGCGGCACCTACTACTCGTTCTCCTATAACCTTGCGCTTGGCATCTCCAAAATATTAACCTTGCGATTGGCTCTTCGCCTCTTCGGGAAGTCGAGCAATAATGGTAGTGCAGTATATATCGTTCTGGCTATATGAGACCGAATGAATTGCTGCACGTCCACCACGTGGGCGAGGGTCGAGGGGCGAGGGAGAGTGCTACATACGGAGCAAAATGAGTGAATCTACACTCTAAAATACGTCTATATACATCAGTGTTTGGAGTATGTACTAGTAGTTCATATTGAAATCTACTAAAGGACATATATATTCCAAACAATATGATATAATCTCTATAACCAAGGTAGTAGGGACGAGGAGTAAACGGAGGGAGTAGTAAATTTTTCTCCTCGTCCTGCGAGCCACCGCGCGCATGGGCGAGGGAGCGGGCGTAAGGCGGAGCAAGCTTCACCTCATCCTGCGAGCCACCGCGCCCGTGGGCGGGGGAGACGGCGTACTAAGCAAGCTTCTCCTCGTTCTGCGAGTTGACGGGACACATCAAAAGTACTCCAGTGTATAGAGCCTTGCCTCTAAGGTAGGCCCCACATGGTTTGCCTCTTTTTTTAACATAACACGTCAAGTCGCAATTTGTTTGTTCACCCGTGGTAGACGATCCTCCCTCCACCAAGTGGACAACCAGTACACGTGCCAAATTACCACGTGGGCTGCCTTTTTCGTACAGAAATGAGCTCCACCGTGTACCCGCGCGGGTGTGGTTGGGAAAGAGACGGGAGTACGTGCGCCGTGCATGCACCTCTTCTCTTCGTGCACGTCCCCCACCTACGTGGGTGTGTGTGAGAGATACAAACCGCGTTCGTGAGTGTTTTTTGTTTTGGGGTGGGGGTGGGGTGGGGGTTGATTTCGTGAATTATTTGTGGGAATATGTGTCGATGACATCTCAAACAAAATTTTGCATGCAATGTGTGTGAAATGGAGGCCTATCCATATCATACATAGAGGGTCGGGCAATCCACGAGAAGAGAGGGAGGGGTCATAGCTATCGATAGAGTCGAAGAGAGGATCAAGTGGGTGGGTGCGAGATCGATGAAGAGAGCCATCGAAATTGTGTGTGTGTGCAAGTCAAAGATATAGGGCGACTGGCCTACCGGAACGTTAGAGGGCACATGTCAAGTTTGTGTGTGGCAGGGAGACATGACTAGAGCGCTCGATGTATCGGTGTGTGTGGGGGGGAGGGGGTGGGGGGAGGGGTAGGCAGAGGCCTAACTATAGAGGTAGAACGACTCGTATATGTGTTGAGAAGGAGAGACCCAGCTATGTCTTGAGGGAGATCGGTCGACATCCATACATAACTGAAGGACGGGAAATATGATGGGACAGAGAGAGAGAGGAGAGAGAGAGGGAGGGAGAGGGAGGGAGAGGGGTAGAGTGCTGGATGGGTGATGGAGTTGCTTCTCGAAGATGGTGGGAGAGGCCTACTAGACAAACTGAGGGTGGAACTGCAATGTTATCAATAAGAGTGGGGATGTGTTTCTGTGTGTGCCTGTGCGTGATAGATCTGTCGGGACGCATCCATGGATGATGAAGGGGAACCATGTGTTTGGTAAGCAAACCTAACTAGATCGGTAGATCAATTGTTGTTTGTCGGAGGAAGGGAGAGACACAACTAATGAGGTAGATCGATTGACGTGTGGGTAAAAACGAGTTATAAGGACCTAGCTAGCTATATGTATAGCGAGAGATCGGTCGGTGTACGTCCATTTGTTAGAGGCAAATAAGGCCCAGCGAGACGGATAGACAGAGAGAATGGAGCTAGGAGGTGGTGCGAGAGGCCCAACTACTAGCTAGATAGGGGGAGGAGTGTGCGGTTGTGAGATCGATGAAAAGAGGGGCGAGAGTTTACACGTGTGTCTGACCGTATGAGAGACACGAGGCAAGGACACATAAAGGAGGAGATTGAAGGTGTGTGTGTATGTTGTAGGCAGGCATCGCTGGAGAGGTTTATCGATCGGTGTGTGTCGGAAAGGAGTTGTGGAGACTCTGGGAGAACGACCTAAAGAAAAAAATGAATGTGCCCGGTGGATAGAATGCCGAGGGAGGGGGAGGGCGAGGAGGGCGTGTGCATGCACGAGAGAAAGTTAGTGGTAGCTACAAAGGTTAGAGGATTGTGTGGGTGTAAGAGACTAACAAAGATCATAATTTGATATGAAAGCGGATTCATATATTTGAATAGGAGATCATAGTGTTTTAAACATTGCATGCATGAATATAGCGGTGATACACGTGCTGTGCACATGTTATACCATAATGTGATAATGCATGGCGTTTGCAACTCACAGCTAAATGCCGAACAATCTAAACCATACTATACATCAAACAATCTCACATTTTATTTGAATTTGTGATAATGTGTGGCGTTTGCAGCTTACAACTAAATATCGAACAATCTAAACAATACTATATATCGAACATTCTCACATTTTATTTGAATTTGTGGTAATGTGTGGTGTTTGCAACTCACATCTAAATACTTGTAGGCGTAGGGGGCGGGGCACCATACATAATGTGATAAACACATTATACATATGAGACATGGTTTAGATTATGAAGATCTAGCTAGAGCTAGAAATGTAATGTGATTTGAAATCAAAATAAAGTGGATTCAAAAAATCTAGTTCGAGTTCATATAGTACACATAGTTCATATGTAACTCGAGACTAATCATGTGGTGTGCTGTGAAGATAATACACAAACGATGGTTTAACTTGACAATAATGATGATTGTAGATCTTATTAAAACAGAGAAACGAATTCAAATGCTTTGACTTCACAACAATCATTACTGTAGATCTTATTCAAATAGAGAAACGAATTCAAATTTAGTTCATATTGAAGCGGTAGTATATACGTTTGGAATGCACTAAAACGTTCATTTGAGTAGTAGGTTGCATGCATTATACACGTAGCGAAATATTTTAATTGAACATAACATGAATTCAAAGTTTTGAATGACATTTGTAGTGCGCATTGATTTGGTACAGTACACGTTAGGCTTGTCCGGAAATTTCAACCCGCGCCTTGTTAGCCCGAAATATTTAAGATATATCTTTGTCTCGTTGTGCTCCGACAACTCCCTCCATCTCAACCCGCGCCTTGCTATTCCGAAATTACAACGCGCGCGAAAACTCCCACCTCCTGTGAAATCCCGACACGCGAAATGCCCGTGGTACCCCTGAACCGAAAGAACCGCCTCAAATCGGTGGGGGTACTTTCGTAACTTACCCCACATTTCGGACAAGCGCGTCTCTAAGCCATGGTTCCCCACTGCCATCCCATCCGCCCACCCATTCGTACACCGAGGCCGCGAAAACCCGCGACGAAACCCCACACCCTGCTCCGTCCGCCACCCAGCCGGAGCCTCTTCCCCGACGACGTCGTCCACAGCAACACCTCGACGTCCCTCATCCACCGTACCGGATGAGGATCCGTCGTCGATCTCATCGTCCCGCCGGTTCAGCCACCCCGTCCTCCACCTCCAAGGAGCTGCCCCGACGTTCCCCTCGTCTTTCGCGCCACCTCCATTCCCACACCGCCGTCTTCACCTGCACCACCGGAAGAGCATCATCATCACCGTTTCCTCGGATGAAGCTGCGGCCTAATCGGCGCCACCAAAGAGGTTGTACACTAATCGCCGCATTTTCTTCTTGATTCGATCTCACGGTGCTGCCGGCGCTCGGTCCCGAGCCGACACGGCGCGGCTCCATCCACGGCGGCGTCGCCGGCCACTTCCTCCACGGCGTCGCTCCCTCGGCGGCGACGTCCACATCAGTAGGAGCTGCTGCTGCTTTAGCTCTCGCTCGCGCTGCTGCTCTGCTCTTGCTCTCGGTCCCCTGCCTGGTCTGCTCTTGCTATTGCTCTTGCTCGCGCTGCTGCTCTCGCTCTTGCTCTTGCTTGCGATGCTGCTCCGATTTAGCTACACTTCAGTCGACTGAATCGACTTTTGGGTCAGTCGATTTTCAGGGGGTGGGGGGGGCTCGCCGGGGTGAAGGAAGAACCAGCCGCAGCGGGGAGGGGGGCTCGCCGGAGAGGTACCCCACTATCTATCTTAGGGTTCAGGATGGGGGCGGTGGTCGCCGGCGGTGGCGGGCGTTGGCGGGGCGGTGGCGTGGGGATCGCCGGAGAAAAAGCTCGGCACGGGGGGCCTAGAGGGATGGCCGGGGCGGCGGCGGACCGGCGGTGGGGAGTGTTTTCGGGGCGGGCGGGGCGGCGCACCGCCGGCCGCGGGCGGCGGGGGGCTGCTGTTTGGCCGGTGGTGGCTGGCGGCTCAGGGGGGTGGAGGTTGAAGATGAACCGCAGGCCCTTGATTTCGTATCCAACGGCTGCAAAATCGACTGACCAGAGATGAAAAAGTCAGTCGACCGACGTGTAGCCTCACCTTGCTAGTGCGTTCAGTTTCGACAGCAAAATTCAGTTTCGACAGCAAATTCAGTTTCGACAGTTAAGTTCAGTTTCGACAGTTAAGTTCAGTTTCGACAGTTAAGTTCAGAGATGAGCGGCTGATGTATTTTACATCTAGCACTTTGTGGTTATGTATTTTACGTCATGTATTGGAGATGCTATTAGAATTCCACTCAGGTTAACGTTGTTCGTTGTCTCTCTTGTCCTGCTTCAGCCTCGGCGTCGTACAACTCACCGGAGCTGCTCCAACGACGAAACCCTCCATCACAGCGGAGCAGTACCTCGGGCTCCATCTCCAGACGCCTAAGATCTTCTTCCCCTCCTCCGACAGCAAAGTCAGCCGGAGCATCCTCACCGGCCAACCCAATCACGCTGAGATCGACATGGCTTCGCCAAAGAGGTTGTACACTTGTTGCATCTCTTTTTTACTCTACATGTTATATATATTGTCCACTGAGCACACGGATTTGTTCCTTTAGTGTCTCCTTGAAAGAAAAAACGTAGGAATTTTAATTTTCACTTGTCCTCCTTTTCAAATTCCTATTCATGAAGCACAAGACTAAGAGATAGTAGCATAATAGCATTATAACCGTACATTTTCTTGTGGTTTGACTTAATCTCACCATGCTTCTTTGCATCCTGTGATCTTCCAATTGTTGTGAATCAAACACCCAGATTGGCAGAAATCCTGTGTTTTTAAATTCTCTGTTTTGCACGTGCATTCCTATCCTATTCCTGTCTATTTCCTATCCCTGCATTGTTGGAATCCTCCAATTCAAACGAGCCCTTACAGAATTACTTCTCTTACAGATAGTTGTCAAAGAAAACCTTGCGTGGTTTGTCCCGCTCCTGCTGCGCCGTCGTCCACCCCAGCTCAGCTGCTCCAACGACAGAAGGGTCCAGCACAGCAGGGATCCGGCCTCCAGACTGTCTTTCGCCGCCTCAGATCTTCTTCCCCGCCGCTGGCAGCCATGAAAACTGCATTACCATCATCAACCGAGCAGATGACCTCGAGGACTACACGGGTCCGCAAGAGAGGTCGCACTCTTTCGTGTCTGCTTACGTTATGCATCGCTTAATATTACATGCTACTTTATCGTCCTGTTCACCGATTAGACTCTGAGTCAGCTCCAAACTAATGGTCAAACTTGAGTTTTTAAATGGTTGTGGGGTACATATCGGGGCCGCTATCAATAGTATCTATCTACTATCTGGTTAATCTCCGGTGTCTACTATGAGTTTCATGTTGGGTGGGAAACAAACAGTAAAGAAGCCATTATCTGTATTTTTTAACTGAAGCCATTATCTGCCTGCTATTATTGGTTTTGGGTCTATCCACAGGTTGCTACCATCACTCTGGATTTCTGCATGCACTCCTTACATAATCTCACTATGTTTTATTCCTATGCATGACAGTTATTGTAAACAATGGAACTGAACATGTAGAGCAAAAGAGACGAGCCTTGCGTGGCAATAAAATTTCATGCAGACGTCGCTCCATGGTAGGCGCAAAGGCAGCCCCCCTCCACGCATTTCGGATTGTAATCGAGAGGAAGATATCTGTTCTGAGGGGGATTCAGAAGGAGAAGACAACTCCTATTTACCCCCTGAGGTCTTCGCTCTAACTTGGCATGCTGATGTTGGTTATATCATGCATATGGTGTCTTGCATTGCTTACTTTATACATCAAATATGTCATCTGCTTAGTTTAGACATCCTTTGTGCGAATGCCATCTGTTTAGTTTATTCATCGTTTATGTGAATTATGCAACGCCATCTTGTTTAGCCAGGCATCATATATGTGAATTTTGCAATGCCATCCTGCTTAGCCAGTCATCTTATATGTAAATTATATCAGGCCATCCTTTTTTTCGTTACATATTACATTTGTCAACAATGTTAGTACATTCAACTGCTCTTCGTGTGCATCAGCCATTTGACACGGTGATGGCAAATTCTGGAGTGAAAACAAGGTCTTCAGAGCAGACTATGCTATCTGACGAAGCGCATATCTCGCTGGTTACGGATAGCTCCTCAGAGGAGGATTCAGAGACAGATGACCAGTCCTATTCCCCCCCCCGAGGTGTATGCTCTAACTTGGCAGGGTTATGTTGCTCATATCGTGCGTATGGTGTCTCGCATTGCTATGTCATTTGATTAGTTTAGACATGCTTTGTGTGAATGCCACCTGTTCAGTGTCTAATTACCATATATGTGAATTATGCATTGCCATCTTGTTGCAAGACATTATATATGTGAATTATACAATGCTATCTTGTTGCAAAGGCATTATATATGTGAATTATGCAATGCCATGCTGTTTAGCCAATCATCATGTATGTGAATTATATCATGCTATCATTTTTTTGTATTACGTGTTCCATTTGTCGACAACGTTTGTATATTCAACTACTCTTCCTGTGCATCAGCCATTTGAAGCGGTGATGGAAGTATCTGGAGTGAAAACAAGGTATTCAGAGCAGACAATGCTACCTGCTGAAGCAGACATCTTGCTGGTTACAGAGAGCTCCTCAGAGGAGGATTCAGAGACTGATGACCAGTCCTATTTCCCCCCTGAGGTCTATGCTCAAACTTGGCAGGGTTATATTACCCATGTCATGCATGTTGTCTTGCATTGCTTAGTTTTTACATCATATATGGATTGCCATCTGCTTACTTGCTTACTATATAAATCATATATTTGAATTATATCATGCCATCATGTTTACATAGTACATACACATCATCTATCTGAATTATGGCATGGCAACCCATTTAATAAAGACATCATATAGTTATATCATCTCATCCTGTTTAGTGTTTACAGTCATCATATTTTGAATTATGGCATTCTATCCGTGAATGTATGTGAATTATGGCATGCCAACCTATTTAATAAACACATTATATAGTTATGTCATGTCATCCTGTTTACATAGTCTCATATTTTGAACTATGTCTTTCCATCTTTTTTAGTTAGCCATCATAATGTGAAATTGTGTCATGCTATCCTGTTTAGTTAGCCATCATATATGTGAAATTGTGTCATGCTATCCTGTTTGGTTAGACAACATAAATATGAATTATTTCATGCCCTCTTTTATTCCCCACTATCCATTGCACCTGTCTATCATACAATGTCTATACTTTCAATTACTTTTCTTGTTTATCAGCCATTTGAATTGGAGAGCGTGATGGCAGTATCTAAGGGAGTAACAACACGGTCTTCAGAAAAGATAGTGCTACCAGTTGATGCAGATAGAACCACGGTTGTACTTGCCCAAGGACCAGATCCACCACACATAACCCAGACTCTCGCAGATTGTACCCCTACCCAGTTGGACAGAGAACCAGCTACACCCCTTCTAACCCCAACCCCGGCAGATAGTAACCCAGTTCCAGTTGACACAGCACCGTCTCCACCACAGAGCACCCAAACACGAGCAGTTAGTAAGGGAACTGCAGTGCCCAAAGCACGAGGACCACCACTCCGAATCCCAACTCAACGCTTAAAGGAGAAGAAGATTTGTTCTCAGGTCAGGTTCTGTAGCTATGGTTCATACTCCTTTGCTCTTGCATTACTGTATTTACTCATACCAACTATTTTCAAATTTGAAGGATGGAATTGAAACTCCAATGGCGCAACAGGTATGTTTTAAACCTGTTTCTTTAACTGGTTTGCTGTTGTAACCTGCTCTATGTTGATTTCAGTTTCAATTGAATAAACAGTTATGTTCTCATGTCATGCACATTACAAGTGTTGTTATTGCTCTATAGTTACCCACACTTATATTCTGTCTATTCTGCTTTGTCTTGAACAAATATTATTTGAACTGTGTCTCTATCTTGATTTGGCAACAAAAACTAGAATGATATAGACCATAAAGTGACCATGGTACATAGATATATGTTTGTTTCATGCTGTTATCCTGTCCACTTTACTACTGAACTCATTTACCAAAATGAGTTTCATATACAACATGGTAAACATGTGATGTGTCTGCTTGTTTCTCTTTTAGAATGCGGACAAAATATTGGAGAACAGTACCGCGTTATCCAATGGTAAAGGAAGTAATGCAGATAAGGTTCAAGATAGTGAGACATCCCTGTTGGTCTCCAAGAAAGCTGATAAAAACTATCTTGACGACAGTGAGGGAACCCAAAAGTCCTGTCTTGATGTAGTGTTCGAGTTACTGGCCACTACTGCTGGCACAAGCTCTTCGAACTCGCTGCCTGAATCAGTTCGTCTTCTTGAGTCTCAACTTCAAGTTGAAAGACATCGATCAGATGTGCTGCGACAGGAAGCTGAAGGACTGAGGAAGTCCCTGCAGAATTCAGATGCATATTTTCTGGTGCAACAGCAAGCGCTGGAGGATTTAAGCGCCAAACAAGAGAAAGTTAATAAGCTTGCTAAGCATCTTGCCAGCATTATGGGTACCCAGGATATTGTTTCTTGAGATCTTCTGAAGTGGTTTCAGTTCTGGATTTGTTTTGCTGCGGCGTTTATTTGCGCTGGTCGCCAACTTTGACAACCAGTGTATATGATATGCTGCTTTGTTCCCTATATTTGCACTGGTGGCGAACTTTGATGCCCAGTGGATGTAATATGTGTAATAGCCGTGATAGCCTAGCGTTAGTTGCTTGCTTATTTATTTCCTTGTTGTCTTGTTTATTTGTTTGCTTGTAGTCATTGCAGTTCTTTTTCCGCGGTTAGCTAGTGGCTGCAATAACCTATTTTTTAAAACTAGGCCACAATAACCATGGGCTAATATTTACTGTAGTGACACTGGGCCTCCTACTGGCCGTAGAAACAGTGGGCCTTCTACGGGCCGTAGAAACAATGGGCCTTCTACGGGCCGTAGAAACAATGGGCCTTCTGCGGGCCGTATCATCAATGGGCCTTATACGGGCCGTATGATCGATTGGCCAAACATGGGCCAAACAGACCGCATTATGGCCGTAAACGGGCTAGAGTTGGAATCGTCCGTTCATGGGCCGACCATAACGGGCCATCGTTAATAGGCCGTATTTGATGACGCTATGAAAACGGCCCAACGTATTAACGGACCACAAACGGGCCGACTGTAACCACGGGCTGAATTTGGCCCACAAGCAGAAAATGACAGTAACGGGCCGTAAGTAAACGAATGCTGGAAATGAGCCCAAGAATAAATGGGCTCTGAGAAGGCCGAAAGATAACATGGGCTGGAAACGGCCCAACGGAATAACGGGCCGTTAATGGGTATAAAGTGATACACTGTTCATTACGGGCCAGTTTCACCACGGGCCGTTAATGGGTGTAAAGTGATACACTGTTCATTACGGGCCAGTTTCACCACGGGCCGTTAATAGGCCAAGAGTTACATAGGGCCTCATATGGGCCGAAAGACGTCATGGGCCATACATGGGCCAGAAGTGAAAACGGGCTGGAATCATATTGGATGGCCCAGATGACGCTACTGGGCCTAATTCGGATAGGGCGTAACGGGCCTTGGGTTAGCGGGCTGTAAATGGGCTATATGCGAACAGGCCGTTAACAGGCTTTCCATGGGCCGGCCCGCCACCTTTTGACCAAGTCAAACGGGCCGGCCTTTTCACAGGAATGGGCCTCTGTTGGGCCGTGCCACGTGTCGACGTATCATAGGCGCCTTCTGTCCAATGAGTGGATGACATCTGTCCCAACGATGAGCCGACACGTGTTTCCTCCAGCCAATGATGATTTTACACGTGGAAAATCCCCATTGGTCGGGGCTGTTAACGGGTTATCGGATCCAAAACCCGACCCGATAGCTTAACGGCGTTCCGTTACGGTGGATGCCACGTGTCGGTCACCCTTGACGAAAGCACTTCTGTGACGCGCGATTTATCGTCATGGAAGTGGACACTTCCATGATGATAATTTTGGTAATGTCATGGAACACTTCTACGACAGCACAGGTATGACTATCTTGTTCTGTCATAAATTTGTCATGGATGTACATGCATGACAAAAAACGCGACCTACTGTGACAAACACGTATCATCACGGAAGTGTATTTTTTTGTAGTGTATAGTATGGCTATGCTCTATCTTCATCACACAAAATATTTAAATCATGCATAACCCCGATGACAAGCCAAACAATTGTTTCATACTTTTGATGTTCTCAAACTTTTTCAATCTTCACGCAATACATGAGCGTGAGCCATGGACATAGCACTATAGGTGGAATAGAATGGTGGTTGTGGAGAAGAAAAAAAAGGGAGAAGATATTCTCACATCAACTAGGCGAATCAACAAGCTGTGAAGTTGCCCATCAATAGATATCAATGTGAGTGAGTAGGGATTGCCATGCAACGGATGCACTAGAGCTATAAGTGTATGAAAGTTCAAAAAGAAACTAAGTTGGTGTGCATCCAACTCGCTTGCTCACGAAGACCTAGGGCATTTTGAGGAAGCCCATCATTGGAATATGCAAGCCAAGTTCTATAATGAAAGATTCCCACTAGTATATGAAAGTGACAACATAGAAGACTCTCTATCATGAAGATCATGGTGCTACTTTGAAGCACAAGTGTGGTAAAAGGATAGTAGCATTGCCCCTTCTCTCTTTTTCTCTCATTTTTTTATTTGGGCCTTTCTCGTTTTTTTATGGCCTCTTTTTTTTCGTCCGGAGTCTCATCCCGACTTGTGGGGGAATCATAGTCGCCACCATCCTTTCCTCACATGGGACAATGCTCTAATAATGAAGATCATCACACTTTTATTTACTTACAACTCAAGAATTACAGCTCAATACTTAGAACAAAAATATGACTCTATGTGAATGCCTCCGGCGGTATACTGGGATATGTAATGATTCAAGAGTGACATGTATGAAAGAATTATGAAGGTGGCTTTGCCACGAATACGATGTCAACTACATGATCATGCAAAGCAATATGACAATGATGAAGCGTGTCATAATAAACGGAACGGTGGAAAGTTGCATGGCAATATATCTCGGAATGGCTATGGAAATTCCATAATAGGTAGGTATGGTGGCTGTTTTGAGGAAGGTATATGGTGGGTGTATGGTACCGGCGAACGTTGCGCGGTACTAGAGAGGCTAGCAATGGTGGAAGGGTGAGAGTGTGTATAATCCATGAACTCAACATTAGTCATAAAGAACTTATATACTTATTGCAAAAATCTATTAGTTATCGAAACGAAGTACTACGCACATGCTCCTAGGGGGATAGATTGGTAGGAAAAGACCATCGCTCGTCCCCGACCGCCACTCATAAGGAAGACAATCAAAAAATAAATCATGCTCTGACTTCATCACATAACGGTTCACCGTACGTGCATGCTACGGGAATCACAGACTTTAACACAAGTATCTCTCAAATTCACAACTACTCCACTAGCATGACTCTAATATCACCATCTTCATATCTCAAAACAATCATAAAGAATCAAACTTCTCATAGTATTCAGTGCACTTTATATGAAAGTTTTTATTATATCCATCTTGGATGCCTATCATATTAGGACTAAATTTATAACCCAAGCAAATTACCATGCTGTTTAAGACTCTCAAAATAATATAATTGAATCATGAGAGTTCATCTATTTCTTCAAAATAAAACCACCGTCATGCTCTAAAAAGATATAAGTGAAGCACTAAAGCAAATGACAAACTACTCAGAAAGATATAAGTGAAGATTAATGAGTAGTCGAATAATTATGTAACTATGTGAAGACTCTCTAACATTTAAGAATTTCAGATCTTGGTATATTATTCAAACAGCAAGCAAAACAAATAAAATAAAATGACGCTCCAAGCAAAACACATATCATGTGGTGAATAAAAATATAGCTCCAACTAAAGTTACCGATGAACGAAGACGAAAGAGGGGATGCCTTCCGGGGCATCCCCAAGCTTAGGCTCTTGGTTGTCCTTGAATATTACCTTGGGGTGCCTTGGGCATCCCCAAGCTTAGGCTCTTGTCACTCCATATTCCATAGTCCCTCGAATCTTTACCCAAAACTTGAAAACTTCACAACACAAAACTCAACAGAAAACTCGTAAGCTCCGTTAGTATAAGAAAATAAATCACCACTTAGGTACTGTTGTGAACTCATTCTCTATTCATATTGGTGTTATATGTACTGTATTCCAACTTCTCTATGGTTCATACCTCCGATACTAGTCATAGATTCATCGAAATAAGTAAACAACACATAGAAAACAAAATCTGTCAAAAACAGAACAGTCTGTAGTAATCTGTAGCTCTCGAATACTTCTGTCACTCCAAAAATTCTGAAACAAATTGGTGGACGTGAGGAATTTGTCTATTAATCTTCTGCAAAAAGAATAAACTCAAAAACACTCTTCTGTAAAAAAATGTCAGCTAATCTCGTGAGCGCAAAGTTTCTGTTTTTTACAGCAAGATCACATTAACTTTCACCCAAGTCTTCCCAAAGGTTCTACTTGGCACTTTATTGAAACAAAAGCTATAAAACATAATTACTACAGTAGCTTAATCATGTGAACGCATAAAAACAGTAGGGGTAAATATTGGGTTGTCTCCCAACAAGCGCTTTTCTTTAATTCCTTTTAGCTAGACATGATGATTTCAAGGATGCTCGCATAAAAGATAAGAATTGAAACATAAATAGAGCATCATGAAGAATATAACTAGCACATTTAATTCTAACCCACTTCCTATGTATAGGGATTTTGTGAGCAAACAACTTATGGGAACGATAATTAACTAGCATAGGAAGGCAAAGCAAGCATAACTTCAAGATTTTAAGCACATAGAGAGGAAACTTGATATTATTGCAACTCCTACAAGCATATATTCCTCCCTCATAATAATTTTCAGTATCATCATGAATGAATTCAACAATATAACCATCACATAAAGCATTCTTTTCATGATCCCCAAGCATATAATTTTTATTACTCTCCACATAAGCGAATTTCTTCTCATGAATAATAGTGGGAGCAAACTCAACAAAATAATTATCATGTGAGGCATAATCCAATTGAAAACTAAAATCATGATGACAAGTTTCATGGTTATCATTATTCTTAATAGCATACAAGTCATCACAATAATCATCATAGATAGCAAGTTTGTTCTCATAATCAATTGGAACCTCTTTCGAAATAGTGCTTTCATCACTAAATAAAGTCATGACCTCTCCAAATCCACTTTCATAATTATAATCATCATAAATAGGAGGCATGCTTTCATCATAATAAATATTCTCATCAAAACTTGGGGGACTAAAAATATCTTCATTAAACATAGCCTCCCCAAGCTTGTGGCTTTGCATATCATTAGCATCATGGATATTCAAGGAATTCATACTAACAACATTGCAATCATGCTCATCATTCAAATATTTAGTGCCAAACATTTTAATGCATTCTTCTTCTAACACTTGAGCACAATTTTCGGAATCCTTATTTTTCACGGAAGACATTAAAAAGATGAAGCATATGAGGCAACCTCAATTCCATTTTTTTGTAGTTTTCTTTTATAGACTAAACTAGTGATAAAACAAGAAACAAAAAGATTCAATTGCAAGATCTAAAGATATACCTTCAAGCACTAACCTCCCTGCAACGACGCCAGAAAAGAGCTTGATGTCTACTACACAACCTTCTTCTTGTAGACGTTGTTGGGCCTCCAAGTGCAAAGGTTTGTAGGACAGTAGCAAATTTCCCTCAAGTGGATGACCTAAGGTTTATCAATCCGTGGGAGGCGTAGGATGAAGATGGTCTCTCTCAAACAACCCTGCAACCAAATAACAAAGAGTCTCTTGTGTCCCCAACACACCTAATACAATGGTAAGTTGTATAGATACACTAGTTCGGCGAAGAGATGGTGATACAAGTGCAATATGGATGGTAGATATGGGTATTTGTAATATGAAAATATAAAAACAGCAAGGTAGCAAGTGGTAAAAGTGAGCGTAAACGGTATTGCAATGCTAGGAAACAAAGCCTAGGGTTCATACTTTCACTAGTGCAAGTTCTCTCAACAAGGATAATATAATTGGATCATATAAGTATCCCTCAACATGCAACAAAGAGTCACTCCAAAGTCACTAATAGCGGAGAACAAACGAAGAGATTATTGTAGGGTACGAAACCACCTCAAAGTTATTATTTCCGATCAATCCACTGGGCTATTCCTATAAGTGTCACAAACAGCCCTAGAGTTCGTAGTAAAATAACACCTTAAGACACTTATCAACCAAAACCCTAATGTCACCTAGATACTCCAATGTCACCTAAAGTATCCACGGGTATGATTATACGATATGCATCACACAATCTCAGATTCATCTATTCAACCAACACAAAGAACTTCAAAGAGTGCCCCAAAGTTTCTACCGGAGAGTCAAGACGAAAACGTGTGCCAACCCCTATGCATAGATTCCCAAGGTCACAGGACCCGCAAGTTGATCACCAAAACATACATCAAGTGAATCAATAGAATACCCCATTGTCACCACGGGTATCCCACGCAAGACATACATCAAGTGTTCTCAAATCCTCAAAGACTCAATTCGATAAGATAACTTCGAAGGGAAAACTCAATCCATTACAAGAGAGTAGAGGGGGAGAAACATCATAAGATACAACCATAATAGCAAAGCTCGTGGTACATCAAGATCGTGCCAAATCAAGAACACGAGAGAGAGAGAGAGATCAAACACATAGCTACTGGTACATACCCTCAGCCCCGAGGGTGAACTACTCCCTCCTCGTCATGGAGAGCGCCGGGATGATGAAATGGCCATCGGTGATGGATCCCCCCTCCGGCAGGGTGCCGAAACAGGGTCCCGATTGGTTTTTTGGTGGCTATAGAGGCTTGCGGCGGCGGAACTCCCGATCTAGGTTTTTTTTCTGGGGGTTTCTGTATTTATAGGAATTTTTGGCGTCGGTCTCACGTCAGGGGGTCTCCGAGTCATCCACGAGATAGGGGGCACGCCCAGGGGGGTAGGGCGCGCCCTCCACCCTCGTGGATGGCTCGGGACTCTTCTGGCCCAACTCTTTTACTCCGGGGGTTTCTTTTGGTCCATAAAAGTCATCAAAAATTGGCACGTCAATTGGACTCCATTTGGTATTCTTTTTCTGTAAAACTCAAAAACAATGAAAAAACCAGAAACTGGCACTGGGCTCGGGTTAATAGGGTAGTCCCAAAAATCATATAAAACAGCATATAAATGCATATAAAACATCCAAGATGGATAATATAATAGCATGGAACAATAAAAAATTATAGATACGTTGGAGACGTATCACTAGCCTACTAAATCAACTAAATCATATCAACCAAATCAAAATGTTGCATATGAACTAGCCTACTAAATCAAAATGTAGCAGGAAGGAGGGGTTGTGGATGGAGGAGGGAGGGGGAGAAGGAGGGGCGACTGGAGGAGGGAGGAGGGAGGAGGACGGAGGAGGAAGGCGGAGCGAGGAGGGGCTGTCCGGCGGCAAACGGAGGAGTGGAGGGAGGATGGAGGAGGAGGGGGCGGGGAGGAGGGCGTCCGACGAAGGATTACCGAGTCCAGGGAGGAGGAGGAGGTGACGGCGGCGTAGAGGGAGGAGGGGTAGGCGACGGTGGCCGGCAGGGAAGGACCGGCGCGAGGGGGTTGAGGGGGGAGATCGAGTGAGTGTGAGTGTGAGTGGAGAGAGGAGAGTGAGGGGGCGGCCGGTTGGGGAAGATAGAATGGCTTAGCAGTAGCACACTATAGGGGAATGCGCTACTGCTAAACGCCCTAGCAGTAGTGCCCTCTGATAAAATGCGCTACTACTATGTGTAAGCATGTAAAAATATACATCAAAAATACATTGATCATCAATGATCTTTTTGTGTACAATCTGAATTGTCAATATGAGTCCTCACCGATTTAGGAACTAGAAAAGACTCATATTGCTGCCACAAATTCTACACATAAAGTTCAATGAAGACCAAGTGGTTGTGATAGTTTGAGAAGTAACAAATTTAAGGTGGTAAAAACCCTGTTCACAGAGCGAGGTGGGACTAAATTTTTGGAGTAATCTTAGCAGTAGCGGGCATTGCCAGAAGGCGCTACTGCTATGATCAGTAGCAGTAGTGATAAGTCTCCAACGTATCTATAATTTTTGATTGTTTCATGCTGTTATATTATCAATCTTGGATGTTTTATAATCATTTTATAGTCAATTTATATTATTTTTTGGTACTAACCTATTGACATAGTGCCAAGTGCTAGTTGTTGCTTTCTGCATGTTTTTTACATTGCAGGAAATCAATATCAGACGGAGTCCAAACACAACGAAACTTTACGGAGATTTTTTTGGACCAGAAGGAACATAATGGGCCCTGGCTACGCCTGGGGGTGCTCCGAGGAGAGCACAACCCACCAGGGCGCGCCAGGAGGCCCAGGCGTGCCCTGGTGGGTTGTGCCCATCTCGGGTGCCCCCCAGACCGCCTCTTTGCTCTATAAATACCCCAATATTTCAGAAATCCTAGGGGAGTCGACGAAATATTGATCCAGACGCCGCAGAGTCCAGAACCACCAGATCCAATCTAGACACCATCTCGGATGGGGTTCACCACCTCTATTGGTGCCTCTCCGATGATGCGTGAGTAGTTCTTTGTAGACCTTCGGGTCCGTAGTTAGTAGCTAGATGGCTTCCTCCCTCTCTCTTGATTCCCAATACAATGGTCTCTTGGAGATCCATATGATGTAACTCTTTTTGTGGTGTGTTTGTTGGGATCGATGAACTTTGAGTTTATGATCAGATCTATCTTTTTATATCAATGAAAGTATTTGAGTTTATTTGATCTCTTTTATGCATGATTGCTTATAGCCTCGTATTTTTTCTCCGATATTTGGGTTTTGTTTGGCCAACTTGATCTATTTGTCTTGCAATGTGAAGAGGTGCTTGTAGTGGGTTCGATCTTATGGTGCTTGATCCCAGTGACAGAAAGGGAAACGACACGTATGTATCGTTGCTACTAAGGATAAAACGATGGGGTCTATCTCTACATAGATAGATCTTGTCTACATTATATGATCGTTCTTATTGCATTACTTCGTTTTTCCATGAACTTAATACACTAGATGCATGCTGGATAGCGGTCAATGTGTGGAGTAATAGTAGCAGATGCAGGCAGGAGTCGGTCTACTAATCTTGGACGTGTGCCTATGTAATGATCATTGCCTGGATATTGTCATGAGTATTTGAAGTTCTATCAATTGCCCAACAGTAGTTTGTTCACCCATCGTTTGCTATTTTTCTCGAGAGAAGCCACTAGTGAAATCTACGGCCCACGGGTCTCTTTCTCATATTATTTGTCTTCGCGATCTATTTTATTTGACTTTTATTTTTAGATCTATTAAACCAAAAATCCGAAAATACTTTGCTACACTTTATTTTATTTGTGATCTATTTATCAATCTATTACAACTTTCTCCCGTCCACGCACCGTTTCTGGCGCCGTTACCCGAAAAGGGATTGACAACCCCTTTAACACGTCGGGTTGCGAGGTGTTGTTATTTGTGTGCAGGGGCTGTTTACGTTGTGTTGCTTGGTTCTCCTACTAGTTTGATAACCTTGGTTTCATATCTAAGAAAAATACCTACCGCCGTTGTGCTGCATCGTCCCTTCCTCTTTGGGGAAATAACGACGTAACTTCAAGCGACATCAAGTAGCGCTCTTTGTATTAAAGCGCTGCTGCTATAACTAGCTTGGCGGTGGGGTCGTGGCAATTATAGCAGTAGCGCGGCTTATCACAAGCACGCTACTGCTTCATTTATTTCAGCAACGCGTTTCGTCGGTACGCGCTACTGCTACGTAGCAGCAGCGCCTTGTTCTAATGCGCGCTGTTGGTAAGATTCTGTGTATAGGCTTTTCCCTAGTAGTGGTGGTTTGTACTTTATTTTTCGTTATGTGAATGAGACTCGTATTATCATAAAAAAAGGTGGCATGTGTTCGGATACGTCAATATTACAATTACCCAATGAATACTCGCACACCTTGTCTACTCCCAAAAAAATGTGTTTGTTCAGTTTTATCACTAACTTTATCCTAATAGTATTCAAAATGTGTTTCTAAAAGATTGTTTCATTTCAATATTTATTTATGTTGGTCATAAGATGGCCAAGGAAGTTATTCACTTCATAAATTTCATGTTTTCTATGCACCTAGTAACATCAATGAGACATAGTCCCTTCCCCGCAAAAAAAAAGTAAACAATACATTAGCTCAATATCAACTAGAAAATGATGGACATTGTCCACACGCAGAGAGCAACAGAAAACTTGTACTCCCTCCATTTCATAATGTAGTGTGTATAGATTTTTTTCACAAATTAAACGTTGCAAACTTTGACCATATTTAGAGAGAGAAATATTTACATTTAAAATACCAAACGCATATCACTGGACACATCGTGAGTTACATTTTCATATTATATATGCTTAGTATTGTAGATACAGATAATTTTCTCCATAAACTTGGTCAAAGTTTGCTAAATTTGACTTTTCAAAAAATGTACATGCACTATATTATGGAATGGATGGAGTAAGTAAAAGTTTGGCATCAAAATTGTCATTGCATCACATTCATTATGAAAATCAAATGTTAATAGAGAAACTTCACGATAAAGTCAAATAATTGGTTAGGTGTGTATTTATTGGATTCTAGACTAGACTCAAATCATGATAGCCAACAATGCGGTAGTGGCACAGGAGCGGCTGAGAAAGATTATCAAAATCCTAGTGAAAATGCGGTTTACTAGTGCCGTGCTACAAGCATAGAGTCCAGTTTATGATCCAAAAATGAAAAGCGTGGAGTCCAGCCTAGAACACAACCAATTCAAAGAAAAGCTGCTACGACGGAAAAGAGGAAGAAAATGATTGAGTACACGGTGACATCCTTTTTCTTCTTCATATTTGACTGCAAGATGCTTTTCTTACGGAGGGAGCCTGGCTGTTTGTAGAGGCAAATACTTTGACCACACGGTGTCGTTTGGCTGTTTGAGCCGAGAATGTAAAGGTGAGACGCTGTGTAGGCATCACCTTCTCGTCCGAGCAAACGACCACATCAACAAAGAGGCAGCACAAACCACAAACACATGCCTACAAAGTACAAACAAACATAGAAGTTCTCCGTACTCCAACTGTGAATACGAGCGGTCGGATGGATCATACTGATTTTCCAGCTTCTGATTCGGTGCATTCCAACAAGCACGGTGACAAATCTCATAAAATTCTTGCTATTTTGAGCGGGGGTGTTGCAGAAAATGACGAGGCATCATACGTCCGCCAGGACTTCACAAAATCCCAGTCCCTGTCTGTCGTTGCCATTGCCACGGCAACAGCGAGTAATTTGCTGGAGCACATTCGCTATGTGGGTCATCAGCGGATTAGAGTGGGTAAATGGAGACGCCCTACACGCTTCTGTAGTCAATGGCAGTGACTTCTTCCTCAGGAGCATCAAGATCATTGTACCTGCAAGCAGGACCGAAAACAGGTTATGCGATACTCATGGAACGGATAAGTGCAGCGTGGAAATAGATTCAATATTATTTTTACAGAAGAAATTGCCTCCACGAGTGAGAAATACAACAGGGTGAGGATGATTCCTCAGCCTCGATAAAAATGCATGAGGCCAAACTAGTACAGAGTACAAATTCTGTTAAATGAAGAATGGTCGGTTGTTAAGTATGAAAATATACAAGGGCTGAAGATAAAATTCAGCATAGCAACAAAAGAGACGTTACATGTAACAGAAAGCACCTCAATAAAGATTTTGGAATCTTGCTTATCTAATCCTTGAGAAAGTACAGAAAACTAGAGGAGTATCACTGACCTTCGCAAAGGACGAGGATCAAGCGGAAAATGCGGATACATGGGCATCATTGGTTCAGGCATCAAAGGTTTCTTCTTACGCTGAGCACCATTCGGTCTTGGAGGTCTTTGCTCTCGCATCATTTGAACGGCCATATCTGGTGTTATAGGAACAAATGGTCCCAATGGGCTAAAACAAGGGCAGCCAATGTTAGTACTCTGCCTGCACTTCATACGCCTTTTCATAAAAAGAAAATAAGTGAATTAATAGTTAATCAGCATAACATAACCTACCCAGCACCAGGCAGAGGGACTAGTACTGTTGGAGGGGCGTCAGGGATAAGTGGGGCATCTGAACCCTGCTTATCAAAAGCGCCTTCATCTGGTATTCTTCTCATTCTGCCGCTGTCCTGCATATAGGACATGGGGTATAAACAAAAATTGTAACACTGCAGCTTTATCATTTCAATAAACATGACTGCTGCTTTGCATGTAATTTCAATGAAGGCGAAAATGGCAATGCAAAACACAAGCAAAAAGGTTACCGGGGTTGTGATGAAACCTGAATACTATCACAAGATACAAGAAATCAAAAGTTTGCAGGAAGTAATATGTAAACTTCATAAACCATACGAATAACTAATTGTTAACATTTTCTGGTAAAAACTGGTTACAAGTAAACTTCAGGTAACAGGATATGGGAGGCAATCTTCTCTTTTACATCGACCTTTTGTTATTTTGACAACAAAACGGTATGCAGGAATAAGTAGCTACTTTATTTCTTACTTCCTCCGTTCCAAGATATTTGAAGTTTTAGGTTTGTCCTAAGTCAAACTGGTAATTTTTTGTATAAACTTGACCAAACTTAAGGAAGTTTGACTTAGGATAAACCTAGAAATTTTGGAATGGAGGGAGTATCTACGAACGGCACCTGTCCTAATTTGTTGTATGTATTCCAAGAAAGTCTGAATAGATAGCTAAATGTACCAAGCCACTGAATAACTAAATGATGCGAAGATTCTTACTTGTTCAGATTGCTGCATAACTGGCTTTCCACCTGGGGCATTTGGATCACTGCACCAAAAAGAAATTACATGAGAAACATCACCTTTTAACACGTTTGAAATTTGTTTTAGCTTTAGTTTAATCTGATTATACTGAAACATACTTCATGTAATTTTGGAAATAGATATCATCTTGGACATTCAAAGTTAACACAGAGACCAAGTCAGGATGCTTGAGCTTTAGATGCTTGTGAACGAACTCAGGAGCATGGAAAACTTTTGCACACCCCATGGCTCCACACCCATACTTATAGCCATAATTCTCATCCATAATTTTCTTGACATAAGGTGCCAGAGCTTCAACAGTTGCTGCATCAATTTTGTCCTTGGCTGTCAATACAACTAGAGGATCATCACCATTCACCAGTCTTTCGTGCCAGAAGGAATCCAGTTTTTTCTCCCAATCAGCAGCACTGATGTTAAACCCATCGGCAATTTTGTTGTCAGCTCTCACATGACGAAAACCATTTGCGTTTCTCCTCTCAGACATGCCATAGTAATCAACACCATGGACACGCCATAAGTAGGTAAGGAGAGTGTCAAGGAGCTCAACACCTTCAAGGCCCTTGACAGTAGTTAAGCCCCGGATAATGACTAAAGGCCCTGCGGATCCAACATGTGATCTGTCATCATCTGGCTTGCCATGATCACCACCAATTGACAGAATGTTTCCAACAATACCCTTTTCAGTGTCAAGCTTTCGCACTAAAGCTAGAGTTTGATCTATGTCAGCTTGAACTCGTCGATACTTCGAACTGACCGGATGAGCTTTCGGAGCAGTTGAAAGTGGTCCAGGTTCTTTTGGGGGACCTCTTCCATTCTTTCTTCTCTTGTTACCATAATCTTCACCATTCCCAGAGCTTCCATAGTTGACATTCCCTGATTTGCTTGATCCATCAGCAGTCATTCCAGGACCACTGGACCAAGACAATAAGGATATCAGCAAAACTGGCAAAATTGTGCAATATATATATAAGACAAAATTAGATAGGATTAGAGATGCATCTCACAGGTCCAAAGTTCCACTTCGCAAATCAAGAATTAAACTCTTCGCTGCAGCCTTACAAAACTCATTCCTCCTGAGTTAACAAAATAAGACATGCCAATGATCAGCAAAACTCAACTACCAACAAGAAAAGCTCAACTAAAAATAAGTAGAAAGCATACATAAAAATAACACATACAACTGTTTCATCTAGTCATGAAGTGTTACAATCATTTTTGGTGGTACTCAACACAGATCGGGGTACCAAAATTTGTGACAGTAAGCAAACTATTTTCAGAAAGAGAGGTAGCAAACGTTTCACCTTTCAATAACAGATAATAAGCTTGTCGGGTGGTACTTCTCTTTCAACCTGCAATTACAGTCAAACGAAAGAAAAAACCATTAGTTCCTTGAGAGCGTAAGCTAACGCCTCTAGATGAAAACATTTTAACATACCTAGTATCACCCTTATGGAGATCAAAATATGCATGTTTCTGTGTAGTAATGTATGCTGTCTTGTATTCATGGTACCTTGTCAACCATGGAAGGTTTAATCAATCAATTAGGTGGTTCTGAACTGAAAGTGGGTCTAGTACCAGTAGCTCAAAGTAAACTTCTGTTCGATTCTGTTGATTACCTGCTCTCAGCTTCAGCTGGTGAAACATCATCTTCAAGAGCTAGGATAAACTGTTTGTACGTCATTAATCCTTTTCTGAAAATATTCAGAATCATATACAATCACATGCAGCGCAAGTATAGGATTCAAAATGGAAACAGAAGTAACTCAAGAGAAAGAGAAAGATAAACAATATACAGATGGCTTGAGAACTTAGGAACTAACATTATAACATACTAAGCAGATCAAACCTATCGGTTATAAGGCAACAATTTCTTTACCTTTGGGTTATATCTTGAACCTTACTGGAAGCACCATAGCCAGAGTTAGGCCCATCTGAAATAACAGCAAGTAATACATGACGTGAACACGCATGAAGCTTGTCTGCTAACACTAGCTGTTGTTTCCTTCTGCATAAGCAGGCTGGTAATAGAACAGATCAATTCACATGCTTGATACTAAGAATTCCAGATGTTCGAGACAAGAGGTAAACCCAGAAGTAACAGAACATATCATGTTGACACCACAGGTCTCCCATTTTCTTTTTCCTAAAGTGCACTAACAAAATTAGTGATGTTGACTCCAACTTCTCAAACGCTTAGGAACTAACTATCATACACTTGATTGATGGGGGCAGTTGCTCAAGCTAGGAAGCCCACAAGTCAAGCTTTAGCTGTAAATTCTTTTTTGAGGAATAGCTTCAGTTATAAAATAGATACTGTGCATAGTGTACAAACTGTACAACACCATAGTGTGCATAGTGCACGTGATTGAGGGCAGAGCTAACAAACTGTACAACACCATCACATGGCCTACATACTGATTATCAAACACGAGAAAAGCTTAAACCCCCACAACCCTTTCAGGTCACGTGCTTGGGATCGAAGGCCATAGGTGAGTGCTCCAAGAGCGAGCAGCTCAACTGACAGCCAAATCACACATGATAGTTACGTACAAGTCTTTGAGCACAAGAATGACAGATGGCAAACAGGTTTTTCCATTGACCTCAAATCAAACCCACATGTTTCGAGGTGAAGGTGGATCAGCAAGGTCTGACAGCTCAGTCTCGATCAGGCCAAGCTATCGCTTCACTATCTCAAAACACCCCACACACTCCACAGGCCGAGAACCCTCAAAACTCTGTTTCGCCGATCACGCGAACTTGTCACAGACAGAGACAGAGCGAATCAGGTTCGAAATGCATGTGACTAAAACGTGAAAGCTCATCAAAGTCGGCTCACCTGGAGCGCGATGCCCGGCGAGCTTGCCACCGTCTCCGCCGCGCTCGTACCTACACCAAGCGCCGGCCAGGCACGACCAGAAACACACATAGATTAGCTTAGAACGGCACGGCGCGGAAGGGCCCAAGTCCCGAAGCCTCACCTCCCGCCGCGCGGTGGGCTGCGTCGGCCAGCCCCATCGTCCCTTCGAGGCCGCTTGGGCGGGTCGGGAGACGGCGACCTCCTCGGCGGGGAGCTGCGCCGCCTCTTCCCGTCGTTTGATCGCGAAGGCGACCTCCGCCGCGGCGGGCCCATGATTTCTGCGGGGCTGGAGCTCCTGGAGGAGCGCGACGAGTCGCTCTCCAAGCGGTAGGTGACGCGCACGGGGCGGGAGGAGCCGACGGGGGGAGGTGGCGGGAGCGGCACGTGCACGCGCTCCGGCGACGGCTTCCCGCGTTGGCGTGGCGAGCGCGAGCGGCGCCGCGCGCCCTGGCCGCCTCCGGGGCTGGAGCTCCTCCCATCGCTGCGCGGCGAGTCGGCGTCCATGCGGTAGCCGGCGACGCGCTCGGGGCGGGAGGAGCCGAGCGGGGGAGGGGGAGGGAGCGCCTGCGCCTGGGCCTGCGCGGGGTCCTCGGAGCGGGAGGCGAGGGCGTCGACGAGGCGCACGGGGCGGGAGGAGCCGAGCGGCGGGGGCGGCGGGAGCGGGGGGTCGTCGTCGGCGGCGTCGGCTTCGTCGGCCCACGAGCGCGCGGGCCCGGGCCGCGCGTGGCGATCGCCGGGCGGCGCGGCGAGGAGCGGGCGGACGGGCTGGTCTCCAGGAGAGCGCGGGACGTCCCACGTAGGCCACATTGGCGCGGGAGCACGGGGAGACGCCTCCGGGGGTTCGGGCTGTGACCGGTACGGCCGGACGGCGCGGCGGCCGAGGTTTAGCAGGCGGAGGGGAGGCGTGGGGAAGAAGAAGAAGTGGGTGAGAGAGAGCGGGGGAGGGAAAAAGCTGCAGAAACGGCAGGGGTGATCACGCACACAGCGTCACAGCACACCACGCCGTGCCCCGCGGAGGGGTGCCAGGCTGTAGCGTCTGGGGTGGATTTCGTGCGGGCCGCGTCGGGCTAACGGGCCTGGGCTGGGCCCGGTGGCGGAAATCGCAATGGGCCTGCTCGCTCGATGCTTCCAGAGCACAGGGCAAAACGAACCAATCATGCTGAAGCAGACACCAGGGAATGCAATGGTGCTCTAAAAAAAAGCAGTGGATGCAATGCAAGCCACCAAACGCTGCCAGAAAAACGATTTGCGATATCGGATGCCATAACGCTGACCCACGGAACGCAGCAAGAGGCAGGAGGAGATCGGCTGGAGTCAATGGAGGGATCGCACTGTACTCCAGCATGCATACTCACTTTTGTGTACTGTATTTGTCACTTCCATTTATCAATCTCTGAACAGAACACTCCCCAGTCTCTACCAGTTCTCATAACATGTAGGGCAAGAAGCCTGACAGTGAATGCCATGAATGTTACATACAGTATGGACTATACATACATGCGGAGCTCTCCTCTCCTCTGCATGCTTCGGGATAAGAAGAACATCAAAGTGTGGAACTGAACGTGCCATAGCGCCTAGCTCATTCCAGAGCATACATTTCATCCGGTAATCAGTGGTCTTACTGTGTGACCCCTGATTGTATGACCATATGGTACTGTTTCTCATCTCAACACGGGAAAATCACTGTGATGGTTGAGATGGTGCGTGTGAATGTACATTGGAGGTGGGGATTGGGGAGGGAAACTACGATGGGTTCGATAGCGACGAAGGGTTTGGAACCTGATGGGTAGGGGGGTGCCGGCTCTCATGAGCAATCGAGCTCGGAGCTCGCCAGCCTCCGCTTCAGCGACTCGTTCTCCTTCCGGAGCTTCATGACCTTCTGCTTCAGCGACTCCACATGCTGGACCGAGACGGAGTCCCTTTGCTGCTCTGCCTGCTTCATCTTCAGAATCCTCACTGGATCAGAAAAAAGGAAGATGAAATCCCTGTCAACAAGTGGTCAACTGGCACAACAGACTGAACGAACAACCCAAAACTGTTTGAAATCTACATGGTTCGCAAAAGCACTTGTTTATTTGGCCCACCGGTCCAGATTAAACTTACACTCATTTTCTGCAGTTTTAAGCTTCCTTTGCGTGTCGTCTTTCTCCTCCTGTTCCACCATGATCACATCGTGCAAATCCTGGATATCGTTTTTATCTGTAACACGAGCAAGGGGGTGTTTACATTATCAGAGATAAGAGGTGATGATCCAAGGAATCAGCATGGAAGCAAGTTTAGAGCATTACACTTCATATGTACTTCAGCAGTGACCTGCTCCAACTTGCTACCTAGCATGTCGATGTGAGCTTTATGAGCACCCAGGTCCAACTTGAGTTGTTTTATCGCAGCCTCATCGGCAGCTTGCTGAACAAGAGCACAGCTGGTTGTAGCGGAAGTTAGCTCTTCAGTTTTCATAAAACAATCAACAGGATAATTTGATCTGAATCCCCAGCTTCTCCCTACAGTAATATGTCACGTCCCATAAAAGGCCTTTCTCTTTACCTGAGTTTGCTCTCCAGGGCATTGCAGTTCATTTCATTGTCATGCTTAAGTTGCTCGACCTCCCTCTTATGCTCCTGTTTGAATATAAACTAGTGTTAGATTGACTTTATGGATTAACTGGATGCTTGGAAAGCAGTTAATTACCTCTTCCATGGATAGCAATCTGCTATTTGCTTTTCCTAATTCTTCCTTCAGACTTTGAGCTTCTGTGTGATATTTTATCTGAATAACATCAAGCATATCAGAAATAGTCCATAGTTTGATGGGCATGATTATGTTGCATATTAAACCCTAGCACCTTGCCCTATCATTAAACTTCATATATTGTCAGCTTTCAAGCCGCAAACAGAAAAACAATCAGATCAAATTGTACAATTCAGAAGTTAATATAGAATGGACCAGAATGTCAACACATGAAGTCAATCTCACAAGTGTAAAGGACAGCAGACAGTCTCGAGCTAAGACCATTAACTTAACTGATTTCATCTACATCCACAGTAGTTGACGACCGACAATGAAAACTAATTTAGTTATTTCATAATCTTAGTATTATAAATTCACCAGCCTAGCGTAGAATTGTAACTGCACATAGCATTACAGTAAGTAGCAACCTACCTGGTTGGTGAACTTGAATAAAGTTTCAGTGTACAGCCTCCTTAACCGCTCATTATCTGCGCAACAGAAAGAAAAAACTTAAAATGCTTCTTCCAACCTCAGCAAGCAATGGAAATTATCACCTATTACATGATTTACATTAACAGGAAAGCAATAAAATAAAATAAAATAAAGCTGGACTGCACTGTGGAAGAATGCTGAATTTCAGTTAAACCTTTCTTGAGATCTGTTATATGCGACTCAAGAGCTTCGCGCTTCTTGGATTCAGAACTGCAGCTCACTCTTAAAGCCTGGGCCTCAGCTAGTGCATCTTTATACCCCTGTTCAGAACAAAGAGCCAGTAAACAACAGAAGATCAACACATCACAGGAAATGAATACTTGGATACAGATTTATTTTTTCTTAGGCAATGAAAACTGTTACATTAGAAATCGGTGGCAACACTTGAGTTCTGGAAGCAGCAGAAATTACAAAATCACTCTCTTCTGCCCCCACAGACTACGCTACATATATTTTGGTTTACTGGGGACGTAGGAATTGAAATAGCATCTCAATCGACGAATAATTTGCAGTGGGTTCGACGGAGAATCGAGCGCTGGAGTTGAACTACTGTGAAAATTTCCCCGCACAGCAGCATCTCTCCATGTCAATGGGACGAGAGGCTCCTCGGCATAACCAATCAGCTACCACAATCCGCAGCATTGGCCAAAAATGCAATCATACGGGAAGGGAAGCTGCTACCAACAAAGACGCAAAATGCTCTCGATTCCGCCAATGCCGTCGGAGACAATCTATTCGGCGGCGTTCTCCGTCTCGTAGGCATTTCATCTAACACCTGAGCGTATCTGTGTTGGCGCTCCCCCGGAAGGTTCGGAGATTGCTGCGACGGCTCGAGCTCTTCGGCACCTGAACGTGGCGTTGATCCAAACCTAAACTCCGAGACGGACGGGGTGCGAGCGAGGCGCGAACCAGCGGGAGCGGGACGGTGGTAGGGTGGGATGCCGCGGTGCGGGGCTACTGACCTGGGAGAAGCGGTGGAAGTTCCGGAGCAGCGACTCCAGCTCCCCGTCCCCCGCCGCCGTCGTCGCCGCCGCCGCAGCCGCCGCCATCGTCGGGCGTCACCTGTCCTGGGCTCCCCGCGTTGCTCTTGCTCTGGTCGTGGTGGTGGTGGGACGCGGCGGCGAAAATGAAAATTAACCAGGCCTAAGCCTTATACTAACCCCTCTGACGATTTTTTCTAATTATAAACAGGCCCAAATGGATTTCTTTTAGGGGTAAATGGATTTCTTTTGTGGTGTCAAATTGATTGTCGATTGTCGCGGCTCATACATTAGCGCAATTATGTGCCAAAATACATAGCTGGACACGAGTCTCCCGGATGAACAGTAAATTAAAATAAATAGCAAAAGAAAACTGAAATTCTTATTCGTCCAAGATGAACAAGTTTTCTGTGGGCGTGCAAAGTTTCATGACAATGGACATAGGAGGAGCTCGGGAAACAAAAAACAAAATCATTGTTCTAAAACAAAAAATTCTAAACCTTTCTCAAAACTCTGTTTTTTTCTGTCTCGAGCCCCTACGATGTCATACCGTCACAAACTTTTACATACCCTAGAAAACTTGTGCGTCTTTCATGTCAAAGAAATCGAAATTTATTTGATTTTTTGCTATTTCTTTTGATTTATTGTTCATCATCAGGAGCAGATGCTTCCCAGCACCAAAACGTTGTCCTCAATTGTGTGCTTCTTCTGATGATTTTATCCAGTGCAGTGTAACTTATTCGAGAAACTCTTTGTAGTGAATTTCTGTGATCAATAAAGAGTGACATTCTCTAAAAACTATTATATTGGTAAAAAGAATCCATCATACAGTATAATATTCGAGTGGGTAATGACCTTGGAATCCTCCTTTATTCTGATGTTGTTTATTTAGTCCTGCCATTAAAGAGGTTTTCATGTGGTGTAATTTTTTCAATCAAAGGAGCCTCCAGGACCCCATTTTCATTTAAGAAAATAGTCTTGTACAAGAAGAAACAGCATCGGCCATATATACACCCCCAAAGCCTACAGTAGCATGCATCCAGGGTGAAAAACTAAAAGAAAAAGAAACTTAACTAGGGGAGATACATTGCCCTTTCACACCCAGTAACTACAAGCTATAGAAGCATAGGCACACACCGCTTAACTCAACCTAGAGCAGAGACTGTATATTACGTACATACCATGCAGGAGAAAGCAGTGGAACAAAGTAGTAAAGCCCAAAATCACTTTCACGGGTAGACACATATCCTGTTGACCGTATACCCCTAGCATATGCTCTTTCTTGAAGATTTCACTCGTCAATTTAGCAAGTCTTCTAGACCATGCGCATTTTTTTTTTTTGCAATCCTCCTTTCTATAGTAGTATAAGCTTAGTGGGGACATTAAGAAGTATACTTGAAAGCAAGATTTGTTTCATGTTTTCCAAATAGTCCTAAAAGTCCAGCAACACCTAAAGAGATTATAGCCATATCCTTGCCAATATATCTAGACAACCAATTCTGTCATACATCAAGAGATTATAGCTAGGTAGTCCATAAAAATCCAGCAACACCTAAAGAGATTATAGTCGGATTTTGGGGTTTTTGGAATTTCCCAAAGCAGCCCCAATAACATTCCGTAAAAACCTAGCTAGTGAGCAAGAAAAGAAGAAGTGATCATTACTCTCTTCACTATCGCAGCACTCACACTTCCTATTCATGTCCACTCTTTGTTACTCAGTTTATCTTTGGTCAAAACCCTGTTTTTAGTAACAAGCCTGGAAAAGGCTTTAACTTTTAAAGCCATTTTCATCCTCCACAACAACTTGTAGGGGGAACAACATGTCTAGCAATGATGTAATGATAAAGCGATTTAACCAAAGAAAGTACCCAAGGTTGTGATCAACCACTTAACTTTGTTTGGTTCTTCAGTCAGAATAACTTGACCACAAATATCCAACAGATCATTCCACATAGCCAGGGTATCCCTGTACACGAATATCCTAAATATAATACAATCGAGGGCTGGAAAATCCACTTCAAGAAAACAAAATTAAAGGTTGGTTGTTGCCTGTTCGGTAGATTCCTCCCCGGGATATTTTGGCCCAAGACTCCCAGATCGGCGTACCACCTCGGACTTTAGACCGGCCTTTGGGCCCCCTAGAAGGAGGAAACCGACATCCTTGTCATGCAAGAAAAGGAGGCCAACCCGACGTTGGAACCCTCAAACCCCCTTTAGATCGACTAGGATTTTGTGACCCTAGCATCCTTTATATATAAGTCGGGTCTGGGCTAGACGATAGACACATTACCTTCGCCCTTTGGTAAATCTACCATCCCTGAGATCACCATTGTACAATCTAATTAATGCAATGCGGGAGTAGGGTTTTACCTCTAGAGCGAGGGCCTGGACTTGGGTAACTTTGCTTCTTGCTTCCCATCCGGGCTTTTCGGCTAGTCGCGGTACCCTAACAAAGCGTCTATCGAAATATACGTCGACTATAGGTGATGTGATCAAAACAATGTCTATCTCAACAACACATGATGTATTTGAATCAACAAGTCATGCATCATTCTCATCTGGAGTTATGAAATATGTACCTTTCATGTTACCTTGTTGCAACAACTTAGATGGTGTAGGCACCGGTAATGGTGAGCAAGAGTTGGAGTCATTGTGGTCATGGTGGTCTAGCACAAATATACATATCAGCAATGAAACGAGGAATATATTGAAATCTAGACCGAATTTCATGGTTCAATCCATTGGAAAATCTATTCTTTGTATCATCCTTGGATTCGTTTATCTCACAACAATGCATATAAAATTCCAGTCGTTGAGAGTAAGCACAGTCGGACTCAAATTCGAATTTCCAACATGTTCCCTTTTTTACCACTAACGTAAATTGCTATATTTTGTTTCGTCTATGTGATACCCTTATAATGCGCACCATGGCCTACTAGCGTGGTTAACCTCGACACTGTGAGTGGTTGAGTGTTAATCTAGTGTATTATGTTAAATTTGGCCCAAATAATGTTAAATATTACGTGTTCATGCAAAGAAATAAATTTGGCGGGGGGGGGGGGGGGGGGGGCAATAGCCCTCTAGTTAATATTGTGCTATTGCTCTTGAGGGTGATGCAGAAGAGCAGCGCTCACAAGCGAAGACATCAACTCCAAGCTCGCCACGTGCAGCCAAACGCGTGACAAGTGAAAGCTGTGCACGGCGACGCAGGTGGAGCAAGTGAAGATCATCTGCGGACCTTCCCTGTCTGGCTCTGCATGGTCTTCTACACCGTCATTTATACCCAGATGGTGTCGCTCATCGTCGTGTAGGGAACCGCGATGCGCCAAACCACACCTTGGTGCGTGTAACACCCCGATGTAACTTTCCATATTTGTAACTCCGACTCTTGCCATTTTCGGCTATGTGCTATGATATTCCCTCCGTGGTCGGGTTTTGTTTGTCGTTTTGTATTTTGTTCATGTCATGCATCTCATACCATGTCATCATGTGCATTGCATTTGCATACGTGTTCGTCTCATGCATCCGAGCATTTTCCCCGTTGTCCGTTTTGCAATCCGGCGCTCCTATCTCCTCCGGCGCACCCCTTTTGTTTCCTTTCGTATGCGGGTGTCAAACATTCTCGGAATGGACCGAGGCTTGTCAAGTGGCCTTAGTATACCACCGGGAGACCACCGGTCAAGTTTCGTTCCATTTGGAGGTCGTTTGGTACTCCAACGGTTAACCGGGCATCCGCAAAGTCCATTTGTGTGTGCAGCAAACCCCCCCTAAAAACCAGCCCAAAACCCACCAAACTCTCTTCCATGCTCTAGGTCGTTCGATCACGATCGTGTGGGCGAAAACCGCACCTCATTTGGAGCCTCCTAGCTCCCTCTACCTATTTATATGTGAGCCCTCCTGAAAACAAACGCAGATCAAACCCTAAAAAAATTCCCTCTCCGCGGCCGGACGCGTCCACTCCGCGCCGGACGGATCCCGCCGCCGCGCCCAGCCAGTGGCGCGCTGCCACGTGGCCGGCCCGTATGCCGCCACCGCCGCGGGCCCTCCAGGCCCGCTTCCTCCCGCGCCGCCGCTCGGGCCCCGTCGCCCCGCGCCCGCCTCCTCACCGCGCCGCTCCGCCGCCGCCGTGCGCCGTGCGCCTCGTCGCCCGCGGTGCCCCGCCGCCGTTCGGCACCGCCGCCCTCGTCGCCCGCGCCTCCTCCGGCCACCCCTCCGGCCGCCGGCCTCACCTCCGCCCTCTCCCTCCCGTCGCCGGCGAATAAGGCCCCGAGCCCTAGCCCGAGCTCTTCGGCCGATCCAGATCCGGTCAACGCCAGGTTGACCCCGGGAGCCCCCCAAATTTTCCTAAGTGTTTGCAATTTTCACTTCATATGCCCATGTTCAACAGTGCATAACTCTCTGTATATAGCTTCGTTTCGCGCATGTAATATATCAAATTGTTTGCCTCGTGATGCTCTACATTTTGTTCAATTGCACCATGTTCATTAGAGGCCATCTTGATGCCCAAATCTCTGTTGTAAGAGGGCTAGTTGCTGTTATCTTCTGGTTCTTATCAGAACTTGGAGAGTTGTCATTTTTGTAACATTTAATCTGTGCATCTTATGGGCATGAGCTCTACACGTGTTTTGTTGTATGCCATGTCATCTTTCCAGTGGTGTATGCCATGTATTTTTGTGATCTCTGTGGTGACTAGCACAAGCATGCAAACTAGGCCCCGTAATGTTTCTGATTTCAGGGACTTAGAGAAATAAGTCCTTGTCTGCTGTTATTTTGTTGCCATGTAAACTTGATGCTACAGAGAGATCCATGCATATTTAGGAGATGTTCAGTAAAGATGTTTTGTAGATATTGTTGTAATTGATCCATTCCTGCCCTTGTTTGCAATTATGGAGTGCCATAGCATGACTCAATCTTGCTCTACTTTTGCTATAAAATATTTCTGGCAGATTCTTAACATGATATTCATTTTTGCCAAGCTTATTGTAGTTGATCCATACATGCTATGTAATTATTCTTGCCATGGTTAGCTTCATAAACATGCCATCTTGCTGTAGGTATGCTTTTGTTTGTCATGCATTGCTTTTTGGTGAGTGCATCAAGCTCACCAACATGCCTTCATATTATTATTTCTGCCATGCTCTGTTTTCTGCTAAGTCTGAAACCTGATAACGAAACTTGCTATGTTTACAAGGTTTCCATCATATCTTCTGGTCCTTTTTGGCTTATGGTCAGTAAGGGACTTTAGTTATATGAATTTAGTAGAATACTTCCATGCCTTGTTTTGCTATTTTAAGTTTCTGTAGCATGTTGATTTTGTGCTCTGAACATTGCTACCTGATGCTGTTTTCTGCCATGTCCAGTAATTTCACCAAGTCAGTGAACCTGTTATCTTTTGCACTTTTGCCATGCTTGTTTGAGCTTGTTATGTTGTGAACTAGCCGTAGCTCAGTGTTCATCTTTTGTCAACAATCTCCTGTAGATTACTGCCATATGCTTTGTTGCTATGTTGGAGTGCTGTAGCATTGTTGCTTGTTGCATTTTAAGTGCTATCATGCTGTTAATCGCAGATTCGTGTCATTCTTGTTTTGCTTGCCATTTGCAAACCGTGCATCCGATTGCGGTGATCTTTATATCGATTTCGAACGAAATCATCTCATCTTTCTAGTGGCATGCTTGGTTTGCCAAGTTATTGCCTTGTTCTTCATTTTCCTTCCGGATCACGCATATGCATCGCATATCATATCTTGCATATCATACATGTTTTGCATCATGTTGCTTGTGCATTTCTCGTGATTGATTGTGGTTCCGTTGTTTCATGTTCTTGTCTTGGGTAGAGCCGGGAGACGAGTTCGTGAACGAGGAACCTGTTGAGTACGCTTACGAGGATCAAGCTTTCGACAACTCTGAGAACCTTGCAGGCAAGATGACCACCCCTCGAAATCACTTCTATCTTTGCTTTGCTAGTTGTTCGCTCTATTGCCATGTTGCGCTACTTATCACTTGCTATATCATGTCTCCCATTTTGCCATGTCAGCTCCTAACCATCCTTCTCCTAGCAAACCGTTGTTTGGCTATGTTACCGCTTTTGCTCAGCCCTTCTTATAGCGTTGCTAGTTGCAGGTGAAGTTGAAGTTGGTTCCATGTCGGAACATGGATATGTTGAGATATCACAATATCTCTTATTTAATTAATGCACCTATATATTTTTGGTAAAGGGTGGAAGGCTCGGCCTTATGCCTGGTGTTTTGTTCCACTCTTGCCGCCCTAGTTTCTGTTATACCGGGATTATGTTCCTTGAGTTTGCGTTCCTTACGCGATTGGGTGATTTATGGGACCCCCTTGACAGTTCGCCTTGAATAAAACTCCTCCAGCAAGGCCCAACCTTGGTTTTACCATTTGCGACCTAAGCCTTTTCCCCCGGGTTTTCGCGAGCCCGAGGGTCATCTTATTTTAACCCCCCCGGGCCAGTGCTCCTTCGAGTGTTGGTCCGAACCGAGCAGCCTGCGGGGCCACCTCGGGGAAACTCGAGGTCTGGTTTTACTCGTAGCTTGACTTATCCGGTGTGCCCTGAGAACGAGATATGTGCAGCTCCTATCGGGATTTGTCGCCACATTCGGGCGGCTTTGCTTGTCTTGTTTTACCATTGTCGAAATGTCTTGTAAACCGGGATTCCGAGACTGATCGGGTCTTTCCGGGAGAAGGTTTATCCTTCGTTGACCGTGAGAGCTTATGATGGGCTAAGTTGGGACACCCCTGCAGGGTAATATCTTTCGAAAGCCGTGCCCGCGGTTATGAGGCAGATGGGAATTTGTTAACGTCCGGTTGTAGAGAACTTGTCACTTGACCCAGTTAAAATACATCAACTGTGTGTGTAGCCGTGATGGTCTCTTCTCGGCGGAGTCCGGGAAGTGAACACGGTTTGAGTTATGTATGACGTAAGTAGGAGTTCAGGATCACTTCTTGGTCATTGCTAGTTGACGACCGTTCCGTTGCTTCTCTTCTCGCTCTCTTCTGCGTATGTTAGCCACCATATATGCTTATTGCCGCTGCAGCTCTACCTCTTTGCACCATCCTTTCCTATAAGCTTAAATAGTCTTGATCTCGCGGGTGTGAGATTGCTGAGTCCCCGTGACTCACAGATTCTACCAAAACAGTTGCAGGTGCCGACGATGCCAGTGCAGATGATGGGGTCGATCTCAAGTGGGAGTTCGACGGGGAACGTGGTCGTTACTATGTGTCTTTTCCTGATGAGTAGTAGTGGAGCCCAGTTGGGACGATCGGGGATCTAGCATTTGGGGTTATCTTATTTTCATTTGGATCTTGACCGTAGTCGGTCTATATGTTTGTATTTTGGATGATGTATGAATTATATTTATGTATTGTGTGAAGTGGCGATTGTAAGCCAACTCTTTATCCCACTCTTGTTCATTACATGGGATTGTGTGAAGATGACCCTTCTTGCGACAAAACCACTATGCGGTTATGCCTCTAAGTCGTGCCTCGACACGTGGGAGATATAGCCGCATCGTGGGCGTTACAAGTTGGTAATCAGAGCCATCCCCGACTTAGGAGCCCCTTGCTTGATTGAATCGCTGGCGTTGTTGAGTCTAGAACAAAATGTTTTGAGTCTTAGGATTATATATATCGGAGAGTAGGATTCTTTTTACTCCTCAGTCCCTTCGTCGCTCTGGTGAGGTCTCCTGACGTAGAAGTTTTGTCTATTCTCTCCTCAAATTTCACTTAAAAAAATTTAGGATCACGCGGGTATCTTGGAATCGTTCCGATGGTTTTGTGACGAGAACATTGTTCTTGGTGCCTCCTGACATTTAGGGGTTGTGGCAGTGTCCCGGGGAGTTGAGCTCTGAGGTGTTGTCGTCACAATTTTATCGTTGCAGTTCTGGAATACCTGAGTTTCGCCGACATCGAAATCTCTTTTATGCAGTTGTTGGTGAGATCACCTCGATGCCACCCAGTACTGGGGCGGGAGTTCGGGAGTATTGCCATAAATTGTATAACGGATGTTTTTCGAAGGTCGAGGTAAACGATTTCCGAAGGTTTCTTGGTTATGTGTTGACGGATGGATACAGCTGGATCTAGGGATTGCTAGTTTGGGTGATATATTTTGTGTCCCCTGTATCCCCAACACCAGATTGCATAACCAGAAAGTTTCGGGAGTTTATAAGTGGGAATTCAAGTAGCCTTAGGATATCTTTCCGACAGACGCATGATATGAGATTGGGGTTCGACGTCTAGTGGTCCGCCTGTACACGGTTGGTTTTACAGTGGTCTCGTAGTGTCTTAAAGAGTCCTTGGCTATGCCGACTCGGGGACGCTTCGTATGTCATGTGCACAGCCTTGTACATGATGGTGCTATACGATTGAGCCCGTGTGGGCCCCACCACGAAAACTTCGGACGAAATCTCTATCATATGTTTGTTCCAGCTTATTCTGCAAGCCAATACTTTGTTTTGTTTTGAATTGTGATATTCGAGTTGCTTCGAAGTCATATGTTGATTCCATATCTTTTTCAAGTGGCTTCTCAACTTATGGAAGTGTGATGATTTACTACGGAATTCATTCGTTCATCTTCGTTCGAATGTTTATTGTGAAGACTAGATGTTGCAATTTCTATCCGTTGATTCTACTTATCTTTTTGTCTATCAAGATGCTAACGGATGTCACCCTCTTCAGGATGGCTCCGCCAACGCGTCAGAATCCGGAACGCAATGAAGGGAGTCAGGCGAACCCTCCGCCACCACCTCCGCCTCCGGAGGCATGGCAAGCTATCATGGCAGCCACCAACGCCAATGCTCAGATGATTCTGCAACTCTTGCAAGAACGCACCCAAGGGCAAGGCAATCAAGGCAATCAAGGTCAAGGCAACAATCAGCCTCATTTCGCTACACTCAACCAGTTTCTCGCAAATCAGCCCAAGTCTTTCAGCTACTGTGCCTAGGCCACGGATGCCGATGATTGGCTCGTGGATATCAACAAGAATTTTGAATGTAGCAATGTCAGGCCTGAGGACTATGTCAAGTTCGCTTCTTTCCAACTCAAGGACCAAGCTGCTGATTGGTTTCAACAATACAAAGATTCCAGAGGAGGTCGTGTGATCACTTGGACTGACTTCTGTCGGGACTTCAAAGCGCACCACATTCCACAAAGTGTTGTTGAGAGCAAGCGTGAGGATTTCCGCAATCTCAAGCAAGGCAACATGTCTGTGTATCAATACAACATCCAGTTTCAGAAACTTGCTCGCTTCGCTAAACAAGACGTTCCTGATGAAAAGAGCATGATCTATCACTTCAGAGGTGGCCTTAGAGAGGATCTGCAGTTAGCTCTCGTACTTTTGAGCCTACTCAGTTTGATCAATTCTACAATATGGCACTGAAGCAAGAGGCTGCTCAGCTCAAGTGTGAGGCTTCTAAGAAGAGAGTCAGAGACGCAGTTCAGTCTTCTTCTTCCTCACTTGTGACAGCTAAGCAACAGAAGTTCTGGTTGCCTCCTCCTCCTCCGTTTCGTCAGCCTTACCAGCAGAAGAACAAAGGTGGCCATGGTTCTTCCAACTCTTCCAACTCTGGCTATCAGAACAAGTCTCAGAATCAAGCTCCAAAGTCTAATGCTCCTTATCACCGTCCACTCTCAGAGGTGACTTGCAACAAATGTCAGCAGAAAGGTCACTATGCTAACAAGTGCTTCAACCAAAGGCATCTTCCGCCTCCTCCTCTTGTCAGATCTTCCAGCAATGCAGTGGTCAAGCATAATCCAAAGTCTGCAAAGGTGAACATGATGAATGCAGCTCAAGCGGAGGAATCTACTCATGTGATAATGGATAATCTTCCTGTTAATGATATTCCTGCAATCTTAGAGAAATTCTCAACGAATCTTCGGCAAAATTTAAAGTGTTCAGAAAAAATTAAAAAAAATCCAATAAATCATAAATGTTTCGTTTTGTATTCTGGGAAAGTCTCAACCCATTTGGATGTATGGTTTGTGATTAAATAGCTTTTTAAGCTAAAATAAATAAAAAATGTGTATTCGCAAACTATACATACAAATGGATTGAAATTTTCACAGAATACTAAACGAAACATTTACAATTTATTGGAAAAATTTCAAACTTTTCTGAACATTTTTAAAAACTTTATTCAAAATATGGATCAATCTGGTCCGTCGGATTTTTAATGGATGGCTGATAGAGGGGGCTAAGTTACGGTGAGACTTAGGGCGTGTTCGGATTCGCTCTAGTTTCACAAAACTTCACGTAGCCAACTTCTCTTCGTCGCTTCTCACTCCAGGTAGCGATCCCAGATCCGTTCGGGTGCATCCACAGTTTCTCCAGCGCTGCAGTCCAGCTGGGAAACCTGTGGCCCATTCAGGGCAGATTGGGCCGGCTCAAGGCAGCCCAATTAGGGCCAGCCAGTGCCCCGATTCGAGAGGGAGAGGGGGGCAGCGAGGCGAGGGAGATTGGTCATGTAGCAATGAGTTATGTTTTTCGAGGGATGGGGAAGCGAACCGGTATCTTTAGCGGTGACTGTGGATGTGAATTGCGTGAACTCCAACTTCTGCAATCGGTGGAGCTGGGCCAAGCTCGCTCCATGTTTTTGCACTACAATTGGGCTTAGCTTCAAGAATCCAGCTTCTTGGAGCCCAAGCGTTCGGGTGAAAACGATCCATGAAGTTCCTGGAGTTAGAAGTGGGAGGAGATCCGAACACGCCCTTAGCTTCATGAAGTCACTGAAGCTGCGTCCTACAAGGGATGGGCTTTGGCCTGGTCCTCAGCAAGGTGAGCACGAATTGAAATCATTGCACTTGTAGTGGTCTAACCCCTACTCCCTCCATAAAAAATATAAAAGCATAAAAGCGTTTAGATCACCAAAAGCACAAACACAAATATACATATTGGTAATGAAACAAGGAATATATCAAAATCCCACAAGCACAAATATACATATCAGTAATGGAACGAGGAATATATCAAAATCCAGACCAAATGACACGGTTCAGAGGCCATTAAAACAAGAGAGAAGTATATTTTTTGTCCCTAAACTTTCTTGAAAGTACAGAAATAGTCCCTCAACTTTAAAACCGACAAACCTTGGTCCCTCAACTTCTTAAACCGGATTAGTTCAGTCCCTTCGTATCGTTTTGGGTGGTATTACGTGGACACGGTTTTAACCAAAACTTGACACGTCGTCTGGGTTTGACCGCCATGTCACAGTCCACATCTCCTTTTCTTTTCGAAACTGGCCCCAAAATCCAACCCAGGCGTGCCGAGCTTGGATGAGAAACGGCGACGGCGTCGTCCACGACGGTCATGCAGCGGAGATGCAGCGCGATGAGCTCAGCGGCCCAGGGAGTGGCGTCGAGCTGCACATGAATAGCTGTGCTGGCTCTTCCGTCCTAGCGACTAATGCATGCGTGCACTCTGCAGCACTGCGGCTAAATGGGTTCCCGTGCAAGAGGACCTAGAACTAGAACGTGACGGTGGAGGCCTTCTCCTCCTCCGTGCTGGCACTCCCGGGAAACACCGGCAACCCGGTCCGCTCGCGGGCGAACGTGGAGAAGCTCCCGGCCGGGGCTCAACACGCTGGGCGTCTCCATGTCCCGCGTGGACTACGCACCGTGTGGGGCGTGAACCCACCGCACACCCCCCCCGTCGAGCTGCAGCCTGCGCCCGGCGCGCCGCCGCCGGCCTGTTGAACATGATGCCCGAGCAGGAGGAGGAGCTCGGACAAGCCCTCTTCACGCACCTCCGTTGACGGCGTTGGTCGTGCCGTTGGTCACGCACAAGTTCCGGCGAGGCCGCGTTGTGACATGGTCGGCGTTCCCTTTCACACGAGCGTCCGTGCGTGTTGGGTAACTTGGGCTGATGACGTCGCGTTCGAACCGGTCGACGGCGTCGTGGTTGAACCGACTCCGAGCTCACGCCATGGACACACGGACGCATGGCAGAGCAACCGCCGCCGGTGTGTGTGTTGCTGTGGGCCGGTGATGCGCGAGTGTGTGCGTGCGTCGCCTCGCCGTGCTGCAGCTCCCCGGTCGCCTGCACCCTCTGCGTGCGCTGCCGCGAGTCACAAACTCACAATAGCTCCACGCCTATCTCCTTCTTCTGTTTCTGGACGTGCGCCACTGCTCGACGAAATGCCCAGCTGAGTTAAACTGGGAAGGAAGAAGAAGATTGCCACGTGAGCGCGCCGACCTGTCAAAACCATGCCAAGTCAACATGAAAACTGCTTATGTTGAGTCAACGGACTAGGTGGTGTTTGGTTCTCTACTCCTAGGACTTTTTCTAATCCCAACTAAAAAGTCCCTAGTCCCTAAAAAGTCCCTCCCTGTTTGTTTCCAGAGACTAAAAAGTCCCTAGTCCCTTCCTAAAGGTTATTAAATGACCATGTTGCCCCTAGTATATAGAAAAATAACAATCAAACAACACCATGGGGTGGCGGGCCAATGGGTGCATGGAGGGGCATTATTGAAAAAGTCCCAAAAAGTCCCAAAAAGACTCTTCTTGAGAGTCTTCTTCATTTAGTCCCAAATGCCTAGTTTAGTCCCTAAAAAGTCCCTCCTGTTTGGTAACAAAGTCTCTAAGAGGGACTTTTTCTAGTCCCTACACAAAAAAGTCTTTGGAAACAAACACCCCCTAAACTAATCTGGTTTGAGAAGTTTAGGGACCAAGTTTTACCAGTTTTGAAGTTAACGGACGGAAAATATAATTTTCCCTTAAAACAATACATATAAAATTAGAGAAAAGTATGTTTTTGGTCTCTCAAGTTCCCACAAAGTATAGACTTGGTCCCTCAAGATTTTTTGATATACATTTGGTCCCTCAATTCTCAAAACCGGATAAGTTTGGTCCTAAACCAGATTTTGAGCACGTTGACCGGGTTTGACCGCCACAAAACCGCTCGATGAATACTATATTAAAAAAAACTTCAAAAAAGACAAAATTTTACTAGAGCCCGTCCGATGTCATTTCATGACAAAATTTTGGTCGCACCTTGCGCACGTAAGCATATTGGACCCCAAAAAAATTCAGAATTTTTGATTTTGTTTTGATATTTTTAATTTATTATTCATTAGGCAGATATTTTTGTTTTTTTGCCACGAGCTCCTCGAGTGCTGAAAGAGCCCGAAATTTTGTTCCCATCTTGCGCATGTAAGCATATTCGACCCCAAAAAATTTCAGATTTTTTTGAAGTTTCTTTTTAAATTACTGTTCATCAGGCGGTTTTGTGGCGGTCAAAACCGGTCAACGTGCTCAAAATCTGGTTTCGGACCAAACTTATCCGGTTTTGAGACTTGAGGGACCAAATGTATACCAAAAAATCTTGAGGGACCAAGTCTATACTTTGTGGGAACTTGAGGGACCAAAAACATACTTTTCTCATAAAATTACAGTTGTTAATAGTAAGCATTGACTGTTACTACCTTGTTCTAATTACATGAAAAATTATAAGTACAAGAATCACATCCATGTTTTATGCCAATTTATTTTCGTAAATGTTTGACAGTTCGATCATTCGATTTTTTTTTAAGGTTCCAGGCTCACCAAGCCGGGCTCCAAAACGCATTTCGGCCATGTTCCCTTCTTTTATCCCTGACGTAGACTCTGTTTGTATAGTCTGTGTGATACCCTCGAAACCACATCTGGGTTACGAGGATGACTGCACACAGTTCTGAAGATGTCTTTGTAACAGCACACGGGAATTGCATGTTTTGAATCAAAGATGCAGACATAAATGTAATGTGGCTCCCTTCATTCAGAGTATCTGAACAATAGAGCAGCACCACTTGCTCGCCAAAATCAACTTGACAAAACAGAAGATACATAACATTTGGCTCTGTCTACTACTCCCACGTAAAAAATTTGAGCAGCGGTGTGGCACTAGGATCTCCAGGGTAGTCCTTTGTCCCCAAGTTAATCTCTAGGGTGTGGCTGTTGATGCGCAGAGTCGTTGCCGCCTCTGTGCACGCGAATTTTACCAATTCAACATATTCTTGGCTTGTTGGAGCTTCGCGTTGTAAGCGCTTTTCAGTTCGTCCCGCGAAAGTACATGGTAAATAATACACCAACATTGTAGCGAAGTGTTCGTTCCATGTAAGCAAATACGGAAAAAATGTAGCTTACTCCCCCGCTGTTCTCTGAACAACCCCCGGCATTTTCGCTTACTTACTCCCAATGAACCTCCAATACTGGAACTCCTGAGGGCAGCTTCCCCCGCGACATCCACATACCATTTTATTGCAAGGGTGGCATTCACGTCACCGGTTTTTTGTCCATATGGCCATGCACATCACCCTTCTCATAATCTCTGGATAAGGCTACGCCCCTCTCCTTCTCCCACACTCCTCTTTACACGACGTAACCGCCGCCATTTGCCCTCAATTCCATTAAAGTTAGCATGAACTCAATTAAGTAGAACTCCGACACCGACCAGGGGATGGAGCTCACAGATCCTATAGTCTTGCTAGTTGCTACACGTGCTTGGTGGCATGGAACAGGGCCCTTCTCTCAGTGGTTTAAACCCATGAAACGATTGTGCACCATGTGAATGCACTTGGCTGAGGATAACAAGTTGGTAGGAGGAAGAACCTTGAATTATGGGAGGCAGAAGGGTGACGGGGCCACCAGTGGCATAACCGGTGGCGCGGATGACATGGACCTCTGAAAACCACTTTAGGGAGTAAATTAATCTAGTGTTCAAAGCACAAGTATCTTAAGTAAGCCAAAAAGAACTCCGAGAGCTTATCTGGACAAAGAGCATACTTGTGACAGGTATTATGGTGTGTGGCTGGGTTGGGGCATCCGGCTTTAGATGTTAGGGTTTGATGTGATGTCCGTTTGGTATTAGGTCCGGATATTCGGCACACCTTCATCAATGGGATACGAGTAGCAACAGGTGTTGTCTAGATGGTGGCTTCTGACTGGCTGATGTTTACTTTGTATGGCCTTTGTGATTAATTAATAAGATGGTCGCATGCATCATCCAGATGAAGAGCCCAGGGGTCTATCCTCTTTTTCAAAAAAATTATGGATCTTTGCCTAGCAAATCTGTCATAGAAGTACTAACAGCCAGCCTGAGAACAACGCTAATAAATGACGGTGAAGTTGATCCTTTCAGTTCAAAACGTGGAAGATAGCTTCACTGGAAATAAATGAGTTTGACCACTTCACAGGAGACATCAAATCACTAGAGACTGGAGAGATTCTTCCAACCAACCCAGTATAAAAGAAGATCATCCCATTATTGGCCCAGCTTCTACTGTATCATGTTGATCAACTAGAAAATTTTACATGGCTCAAGTCAAACTGTTAGACATCAATGCATTTTGATAGTGATACGGCCGTAGAAATATAGCAGCACAGAACACATACCTTGCAAGCTTTTAGCATTGGTTGCAGAAATGATGATCTGAAAAATCCGATAGATTTCTCAAGGGATGTCCTTTCCCAATCTGCGGCCTACCTGGGCATCTGTCGGGGCGGGCCTATCCAAGCCTAAGGTGAAAAACCTAGGCGTGAGCCCGGCCCGGCCAGCCTAGGCCCAGTCCGGCCCGTCAGTGAGAAAGCCCGCTGGGCCCCTTTCCTAAAACGCGAAAAGCCAATCCTAGGCTCGGCCCGACATGTTCTTCGGGCTAAAACTCAGGTCCAGGCCTGGCCCGCAGGCAAGACCGGGCTTTTTCGGGCTGGGCCGGGTATCCCATGGCCAGGTATAAGAGAGGGTGATATTACAATTAAAAAACATTTTAAGGGGCACATTTGAGATGTTTTCGACTAGACTGGCACGATTACATTGTTCCCCTCCATCCAAGTTTTTTTTTAAATAATTTGAATTGCTTACCACATGTGTCACATAGTTCCCCTCCGTCCAGGTTTATAAGGTGGACATAGATTTTATTAGATGTTGAACCTAGATATGTTTACAAACTTTGTTTGGTGATGAATCAAATGATGTGTTTTTTAGTAATACCTTATACCACATGTTTCATGGGTAAATTGAAGATTTAAAACTCGTGTCCGCTTTAGAAACCAAGATAGACTTATTTATTTATGCCAGAAGTCATATACTCCCTCTGTTCCTAAATGAGCAGAGGAAGTATCAAACAAGTCAGAGTTTACTAGAACACCTTTGATAACAATGGAAATCAGATTAGCTCAATGTTGCACCTGCTCCACAACATGGGAGCCAGACAAAGTTTGTAACTACGGTCGGGAGAGAGACCAACAATCACAATCCAAAGCAATAAGGTGTAGGATGTTATTGAAAAGATTGGTGTCAATGCAAACTAAGGCAAAAAGATAGCCACACTCACAACCCCGAGGATCAGATCTCAGAACCCCAACATGCCCACAAGGCCACCACAACATAGAAACCAACAACACCACAACAAGGACGGAACACTTATTCAACTGCGCCGACGCCTCCACCATCTAGACAAACAAGAGAACATCAAAACCAAATACCCTAGACCAAATCTCTCCCATTGAGCGCAAAGATCCATATCCATGGTCTCTCCCAGGTCTTTCTATGCCAGTAAACTTCGCAAGAGTAAACTTCACACTACTGCGAGAGAAAGCTTTGTGTTTAGTTTTGCAGACTGTACTCTACAAAAATATATCACGCACACAGCTTAATCAAATAATAGCAAAACATGTGCCACCCTCTTGTATGGTAAGTTAAACATCTTCATGTAGCCAACCAAGTCGCTACCAAGTAAACGCAAATTATCTGGTACACATATCCATGTAACAAATTAATGAAAAAATGTCATTCCGAAGCATTTGTCGAACAGATTTTCTCATACGCCATGCAGGAGAGGATGTTGCTGTCTCTAACAGTGTCATTTCTAGAAGATTTAAATCTAATGAACGCTCAGAAAAAACCCATGTCGAAAAACGTCTATTATCTATATACACATGCGGCAACAGAGTCAGACCATCGGTACATCCACACCACAATGCGCACATTGCAAGCCTCCAGTTCAAATTATGCCGATTATAACTTCTAAGCATGCAACTCCATGACAAACGCAGCGTCCTCTGAAGCATCCACCACCTGATGGCTATGAATCATGGCCATTGGCAGCAGGAGCAGGCGCTACTGGTGCTTCTGGTGCAGCTTCTAGTGCGAGATGTTGCTGCTCAGCAGTGGGTGCTTCAGCAACTCCATTCTGCTGCAGGGTATGAGAATTATATTCAAATGAGATAACTGAACCGGTCAAAATAGAGAAAGAGACTCTTTATTCTTTGAAAATCCTAACCATATGAAGTTTGTACTTCGAAAAAATTCTAGCCCTCTAATTTCGATAGGGACATGTATATTTTTTGTAGTTTCATCAAGAGTTTAAAATAGAAGCTTCTAGCAGTTCAGAAAATGGTACACAATTTCGACTTCAGGTTATGAAAATATACAAAAATAGTAAATTATGTACCCCCTCTGTATAAGGTGTTGTTTTTTCAAAAGTCAAACGAGTGCATATTTGACCGAGTTTTTAGAAAAATATATCAATATCCAGAATACGAAATTTATATCATTTGATCCATCATGAAAAGTAGTTTCATATTTTATCTATTAAGTATTGCAGATGTTGTTATTTTATTCTATAATCTTGGTCAAACATTCAAATGGTTGACTTGCACGGAAAACAATACACCTTATATTCTGGAACGGAGGGAGTACATCAAATCTGATAAGGTAGGCTGTTAATCTAATGGAAGGGGAGAATTAGTGCTTACAGCGTCATCGGTTGCTGGCAGCACAACTTTCAAAGGTGTATGACCTTTGACCTCTCTCATCATACCCTAGGAAGGAGAAACACGTTGAAGAATCATTAACATATCAATATGTAAATGCAAAGTCAGGCATGAGGTACTCTAACATTGTGACTATTTTAACTATATTGATGTAAGCACATTGTTGCTGATAAAGTTAAAACCATCTTGCCAGAATATCATAGAACCAGCATCCAACGTAATAGACGGTACAGAAGGATATATTGTTACAGCTGGACTGTAGACAACTAAGAGATTGTTACTTATTGATGTTAAAGGAGACAGGACCTCTTCACAATATATAGGTTGTGCAACAACAGAGCCTGCTGTAGTGCTGTGGATGTTGGTACAAACAACAAGGTAAATGAACATACAACACAATACCACAAGAATTTTAAGTACCTTGTTTGCCCACGCGAGTCCACATGCATTGCACAGAGTCCTTGGTCCATCCGGTCCTCGACGCATCATAGGTGTATTGTTAGAACTAATACCACAATGCTGGCATCTGAAAGAATTGGATAGTGAAACAATTATCAAAAACAGTTTTGCTAAAGCACATCTAGATGTGCCCTAAGTATTGCACATCTAAGTCTTGTGCCAATGATTTTACCCGAAGATTCATGCAGGTATTTTCTTTCTTTTTTTCTTTTCCTTTTCTATGCTTGATTGAGTCGCTTAGATGTGCAATAACTAGGGCACATTGTATTCTGAAGCAAGCTATTGCTACAGATAAACAGTGACGTGTACAAATAGAAGTGTTCAAGAAGCATCTCATGTCATCCAAAGATCACAGGTACTTCAACTAATACCAACAAAATTTTCGGTAAGCAACAACCGAATAGCAAAAAATAGCGAGTGCAAGCCTTGGTAACAATGATAGATGCATGTCTTCAAGCTAGCATTTTAATTCACTGAATTCAGTTCTATGTAGCATCATATCATCAGCTTACGGGACAACCTTGTACACAAGAGTATCCAGATAGTGATATAGAGCCAAGAATATCCAGATAGTGAAATAGAGCCAATGAGAAGCCAGGCAACTAACACACTGCACTAGACACTAAACCACGCATTGTTCATAACAGCAAACTCCTGGCTATCCTGCGCAGGCATATGGGGACATCACACCAAACCTAACTTCGGTACTGATTTACAACGAAATCATTTATTCACAATATGCAAATATCGTCATTCTCAACTTATGGAATCCGGATAAAAGAAATTTATAAGTGCTTACATATAATCAGTACAACAGTTTGTGGACTTACACAGGTGCAGAAAGAGGTCGACCTTCCACTGCACCCCAATCTGAATTAGCCGCAGCTGCCGCTTCTTCGGCCTTTGCTTTTGATGATGTGAACTGACCTTTATGGCGCTGCATCCTGCAAATGGGTGAACAAAAGTATGTATAGAGTCATGACACAGCATGCAAAGGGCAGAGCTAACTTTTATGTTACCAAGCTAGCACTGACCTGTGTGCAACTTCCTTCCTAACAGAATAGCGGATCTTCTTATCGAAGTTCCTTTCCTTGCGCTTTTCGCGGAACCTCATCAGCGATGCCATCCGATGTGAATTCAACCTCTATATCACAGGGTACACACGACATGAGCACCACATAATTCGAAAGCTTCTCAACGGATAAAGGATACAGCTCACCAAGAGAGGTCTAAACCTTACTGTATGATGCTGAAGACGACGGCCCCACGCCCATACCCGGGCCGAGCTCCCTTCCTCCAAGCAATAAGAGAACCGCTTGCACCTGACAAATTACCAAATCAAAGGATTCATTTCCATCCAATCAAAGTACATCAGAGCAGGAGAGCGAAATTTGCAGGGAAGGGATCAGAGGCGCGGCACCTTCTCGGCGGACACAGACTCGAAGACGAACACCTCGCCCTGGAAAGAGAGCGTGAGCGTGTTCGACGGCGCTTGCGGCGCGCCGCCCGCCTCCATGCCGTGCGGCCCCGCCGCCCCGTGGTGGGCGTGCGCCGCGGCCGCAGCGCCTTCCTCGTCCATTGGGACGGCCTCCCCGGTAACATAATCGTACGCGTACCCATGCCCTTCCTCTCCCTCCTCCTCCCCCTCTTCCTCCCCCTCCTCCTCTTCCTCCTCCTCCTCCCCGTGCTCCAGATGCGGCTCGTACTGCTCCATCGCCCCCGCCGCGGCCTCGACCTCGGCCATCGCCGCCGCAGCCGCGGCCGCCTCCTCGTCCTCCGCCGGCTGCTGCGGCGGGGGGCGCTCCGGGCCCCGGCGGGGCTGGTAGGGCTTGCTGGCGTCGTGGTGGCCGCTCATGGTGGGGGGCGGGATCGGATCGGACGACGGGGGTGGAACCCTAGGCAGGGCCTCGTTCGGGTGTAGTAGCCGCAAGATGGGTTGCGAACTCGCGATGGAGCGCGTGGCGTGTGGGCTTTTGAGGTGGGATCGTGGCCGTTCGATCCGCGCCGTTTTTTGCTGCTCCTTTTCTGGTGATGCTTTTGGAATAGCTTTATCTGCCAAATAGTATTATTTATTGGTCCCTAAAAAATATATACAATGATGATTTACTGGTGGCCAAGTTCTGCACATCTTTTTTCAAAAGGCCCAAGGTCATATATTAAGTATCATGGGTCCTTACAAACACACCCATAAATAAAGGAAGATAAAATACATTTAAATTCTTGAGGGTGCGAAATCTTCTTCCTCCTGCATAGCAAAACTCGGTTCCACCTCTGAGCTTCCGTCTTAGCGGAGAAAACATTTTAAACCCCAAGAACTTGTAGAAGTAACGGCTGAAAAGTCGTCGATGCACACTAGGAGAAGTCGGCGGCCGCAATCTACAGAGCTAACCGTCGCCTTGGAGACGAAAAGGCTGATAAGGTCATGTAGAAACTTTGAAGATCATGAATGTAGGTCGAATCCATACGAATTCACTAGAAACCTAAACCAACCGGGTCCCGGAAGATCAGCCAGAGACACGGCTTCACACACCCACCGTCGATGACGAACACACCAACGAAACCGGGAAAAGCTAAGAGAATATTATTTTTATACGGGGATAGTGTCGTTGCATCGCTATCCCAAACCAAACTTGAAGAGTCCCTAAAGAGAACATGAAGAAAAACATCCATGTCATTGCACGACATGTCCAGGTCTAACGTCGAGCTCGTCGTCATCTAGGACCATGCATCAAATCCCTCTTCTCCAGTGACCTAGCCAAGTCACACCGCGCCGGATCACTAACATCGTCGCCGAACATCGCCTGTCGACAACCACATCCTGATAGCACTGACCTTGTCCCGTAATAGACAAGCAGCTCCATACCGGATCCCCATGAGCAGCAGCCTCTCCGTGGCTGCCGACGCCACGCTAGGCACCCTGGCGGTGGCGAGAGGGGTCAGATCAAGCTATGGCGACTAGGGTTGGTTCGCCCGCCCGTGGCTTTCTCACGAAGTGGTAACTTCTGCACATCTTTTTTTTATTGTCATGAGTTACATCATCATGACAAAAATTTACAAAAAATAAGTCTATTATAGATAGTACATACAGCTAGAGTTCGGCAATGTGCTGCTATGAACTAAGAGGCATTCTAGTCATTGTAGGGGGAGGAGCAACCGAATGGCCTCCTATCTGACCATCAAATATCACGAAGTCTAACTCGTCTGCTTGTTGCAACATGGATATCTTGTACACCATTTGTTGTCAGGGCTAGTTGTTTTGTGCTTCGGCAACATCATTGCAACAATTTTTTATTTAGTTAGTAAAAAAATGCAACATTTTCAAACATAAACTTGCAACAAATAAATGAAGCTATGCAATGAACTTCCATCTGATGCAATGTCCTGTTGAAAAATAGGTTGCAACATACATAACAATACAAAACTAACATAAACAACATATAGAAATAGTTTCATCAAAAATCCAAACACCCAAAAAATATTGCAACATACTGCAAAAATGTGTGCCAGAAACAAAATACATACTTCCATCACGTCGAAATAACATATGTGGAGGAAATATGCCCTAGAGGCAATAATAAAGTTGTTATTTTATATTTCCTTATTCATGATGAAGGTTTATTATTCATGCTATAATTGTATTGATCGGAAACTTAAATACATATGTGAATACATAAACCAATATTGTGTCCCTAGTGAGCCTCTACTACACTAGCTCGTTGATCAAAGATGGTTAAGGTTTCCTAACTATAGACATGAGTTGTCATTTGATAACGGGATCACATCGTTAGGAGAATGATGTGATGGACAAGACCCATCCGTAAGCTTAGCATTTAATCGTTTAGTTTATTGCTATTGCTTTCTTAATGTCAAATACATATTCCTTCGACTATGAAATTATGCAACTCCCGGATACCGGAGGAATGCCTTGTGTGCTATCAAACATCACAATATAACTGGGTGATCATAAAGATGCTCTACAGGTATCTCCGAAGGTGTTTGTTGAGTTGGCATAGATCGAGATTAGGATTTGTCACTCCGTGTGTCGGAGAGGTATCTCTGGGCCCTCTCAGTAATACACATCACAAGAAGCTTGCAAGCAAAGTGACTAAGGAGTTAGTTACGAGATGATTTATTACGGAACGAGTAAAGAGACTTGCCAGTAACGAGATTGAACTAGGTATGAAGATACCGATGATCGAATCTCGGGCAAGTAACATACCGATGGACAAAGGGAATAACGTATGTTGTCATAAGGTTCAACCGATAAAAATCTTCATAGAATATGTAGGAACCAATATGGGCATCCAGATTACACTATTGGTTATTGACCAGAGAGGTGTCTCGGTCATGTCTACATAGTTCTAGAACCCGTAGGGTCCGCACGCTTAACGTTCGTTGACGATATAGTGTTATACGAGTTATATGATTTGGTGACTGAATGTTGTTCGGAGTCCCGGATGAGATCACGGACATGACGAGGAGCTCCAGAATGGTCCGAGGGTAAAGATTGATATATAGGACGATGATATTCGGACACCGGAAGAGTTTCGGAGTGCACCGGGTAGTAATCGGGTCACTGGAAGGGGTTCCGGACACCCCCGGGAGGTCTATGGGCCATATGGGCAAAGAGAAGGGAGCACACCAGCTCACAAGGTGCTGGTGCACCCCTCTATGGCAGACGGCCCTAGGGGAGAGAAGGAAAGAGGGGAGTAGGCCTCCTTCCTTCCCTCCTGTGACGCCCGGATAATCAAGCTACAGTAACCTCCGCTAATGACGCCACGTCACCTCCGTTACTGTCGCTAATCTCGCGTTAGTTCAAAATGATTCGAATTCAATTTTGAATTTTTGTCAAACATCAATTTTTTTTCAAATATTAAAACTAAAATGTTCGGAGTGTGCCAATTAATGCTTAGGTATTTATGGTGATGGAAACACACTTTTACAGAATGCCTAAATATTTTTAAACTGAATTAAAACAGAAAAGTTTTAGAAAAGGAAAAGAGGTAGAGGAATTGCTACTGCTGCACTGGGCCCTAGTGGCCACAGTGCATGCCCAGCCCATCCCCGGTCATCCCCTTGCTCTCTGTTCACCAGGCACCCCGTGGACGCCCGTGCGACGTCCATGGCTCGAGTCGACCACGGGGCAGCCATCCGCCGCATCCCCAGCGACCTACAAGATCCCCTCGACCCCCTGGCGAACCCTAGATCGCCACTCCTCCCCTCCTTCGCTCGCCCCCTTTGTTTTCTTCGTCACCCGACACTGCCGCCGATGCGCGACCGTCGATCCTGCGGCCACCGTGTTCCCGGGGCCTCGCAAGGGCGTCCGGTAGCTGCGCCACCGTCGCCTACGTCGTGTGCGAGGAGCGATTCGAGCTGGAGCGATCTACTTCATCCCCATCGTCTCGGTCTTCTTCTTCGGCTGCCCCGAGCCACTACTCGTCACCGCAGTGAGCCTCTTCCCATCCCCCTTCTTCCCACTCCGTTCCATCGTCGTAGTCGTTCCCTCCCCATGCGCACAGACTGCCATGGCCGGAGCCTGAGCTCCCGTGTACGCGCGCACTGGCCGCTCCCTTGCTGCGCTCCGCCTGCATCGGGGCCACGCCCTGCTCGCCCTCCCTGCGTGCGCCGCCCGCGCCCTGCCCTACGCCCGTCCGCGCCTCCGTTTATGCGCCCGTGCGCCGCTCGCTACCACTGCTAGCTGACTGCTGCTGCTGCTGCCCTTGCCGCTGCTACTTGCTACTGCGGCTGTTTGCTGCCGTAACTGCTTGACTGCTGCTGCTCTGCTCCTCCCTCTAACCCACTCCGGCTTGCTGCTGACGGCCGCATCCGCCGCTCGCCTGCGCTTGGCTCCCGCGCGCCCCGCCCGCGCCTTGCTTGCCACACGCGGCCTCGCCTCAGCCCGCCACCCTCTACTCCGCACCCCCCCGCTAGCCCCGCCTCCCCGCGATGCCCAGCGTCGCTGCAGCCCGGCCCGCGCGTCCCTGCCGCAGCTCCGCCGCCACCATCGCTCGTCAGTCGCCATAGTCGTCGCTCCGGCCACCCCCGCACCCACTGGCCCCTCTCCTCGACTCGCGTCGTCGCCCTCTCCCTATAACCGCTCTCGGCTAACCAGAGGGTCACCGGAGCCGCGAGTCCGGCGAGTCCCCGTCGCCTCTGTACGCCACCACCGGCGCGCGCAGGTTAAAACCAGCAGGTGGGCCCGGCCCTATTAATTAGGCACTAACCTAACCCCCCACCTAATATCCCACTGACTAGTGGGCCCCTTTTGATAAACTAGCTAATTAAAACAACTGTTAATAAAACATCCTATGACACCTGGGTCCCACCCACCTGTTTGACTGGTCAACGTTGACCTTTGACTTGCTGACTGTGTATGTTGACCCAGTCAACTGGCCCCCTGTCAGTTTCTTATGCATATGGTTGGGTACACTTCCTGTGTACCCATAACATCTAAATATTAATTTAATTTCGAATTAAATTAAGTCCACAAATTAGGAAATCATTTAAAAACTTTGAAAATTAATATAAAATAATCGGTAACTCGGATGAAAATACTTTGTACATGAAAGTTGCTCAGAACGACGAGACGAATCCGGATACGCCCTCCGTTCGTCTGTCACACGTCCCTAGCATAGCGAACCTGCAACCGTCCCCCTCCGTTTCATCTGTCCAAAAATGCTAAACTTCGGGAAAACTTTCCCGGATGTTTCCCCCCTTTGTCGGTATCGTATAGCACTGCGTTAGAACACCCCTAGCACCGCTTATTGTCTTGTCATGCATCTGTTTGCTTGTATTTACTGTTTCTCCCCCCTCTTCTCTTCGGTAGACCCCGAGACCGCAGTTGATGCCCCTGTGATCGACTACGTCGACGACGAACCTTCTTCCCTTTCAGCGGAGCTTCCAGGCAAGCCCCCCCTTTGATCATCTCGATATCGCCCATTCCATTCTCTCATGCTTGCATTAGATTTTGCTATTGTTATTGTTTGCTCCTATTCTGATGCATAGCCTGCTTTTGTAACCTGCTCATTGTACCTTAACTGCTTAGTATAGGTTGGTTAGTGATACATCAGTGACCCCCACCTTGTCCTAGTTGCCCCTGCTTCATCATCGAAGACTCGATCAACAGGATCGAAGACCAGGCCCCGGCACCGCACATCACTTTCCCCTTAGTTGCTCGACACTACTGGGTTACTATCGAGTGCCGAGGGTGAGACCTCATCAACACTTCTGATGTTAACCCTGTAGTGTAGCTATTCAGTCATGGTCATCGAGGGTGATTTCCTCCTTAACCACTTCCGATACGACTCTGTCGTGCAACCCCTCAAGTGTGAACCTCGAGGGTGGATCCTCTTACGTTCACCTCGATGATTACATCGAGTGGAATTCACCGGGGGTGATTCCTCGGGTTTTCCCCTTGATGTTTGGACACAAGGATACTTGGACTTTACAACTGTTACTTGGAAAGGCGGGTCGACCCTGAGGGGTACCCGCGAGTGATGTGGAGACGGGTTGACCTGGAGGGTGCCCGCGAGATAATTACGAGGCGTGGCCGGGGATTCCTAGCCCTTGCCGCAAGTCCTCGAGATGGGGCGACGGGGTCACATCTTTCGTGAGTCTCTGCTTGTTACCGCGCGTTCCTAATCCACTACGATTTGGATATTTGATCTGAGGGGACCTTTGGCCTGATAGCACTAACCATCACGTGGGCATAGTATGGGCGTTCTGCGTCGTATACATCAGCCGAAGCTTAATAGACGTCAGCGACTGAGCGGCGCGCGCCGGGTTGGACCGTGTAAGCACCTGCCTTTTTGAAGGAGGTAGCTAGGTCTGCTCACCGGTCGCTCTCGCAACGTGCAGGAGTTCCCGGGGCGATGGCCCATGACCCCTGGGGGCATAGGTTTAGTCCGGCGTGCTTGACCTCTCTATTAAGCCTAGGTCGGGTTGCGACGTATTGTTTGGCCGAGGCCGGGCATGGCCCATGAAAGTGTGTCCGGCCGGAGTTAATCGAGCGTGGTGGGTAAGTTGGTGCACCCCTGCAGGGAAGGAAACATCTATTGATAGCCTGTCCTACGATAACTGACACTTGGAGTTGTATCCCGATCGATACAACTAGAACTGGATACTTGAGATGAGACATGGATATGAGAAATGGATAGTATGGCTCTGGGATTGCTTTCTCGCAGGGAGTCGAGAAAGGATCTCTGGCCGAGGTTGATAACACTTCTACTACTTTACTTTATGCTATTCTACTCCCTCTTGTTGCTGCAAGATGGTGGTTTCCAGAAGATGCTAGTCTTCGATAGGCTAGGCTTTCCCCTTCTCTTCTAGCATTCTGTAGTCCAGTCCACAAATACAACCCTTTTCATTTATACCGATGCATATGTAGTGTAGATCCTTGCTTGCGAGTACTTTGGATGAGTACTCACGGTTGCTTTGCTCCCCCTTTTCCCCCTTTCTTCTTCTTTCCGGTTGATGCAACCAGATGTCGGAGCCCAGGAGCCAGATGTCACCGCCGATGTCTGCTACTACATGGAGACCGCCGACGACCAGGAGTAGTTAGGAGGCTCCCAGGCAGGAGGCCTTGCCTTTTCAATCGATGTTGCTTTTGTGCTAGCCTTCTTAAGGCAAACTTGTTTAACTCATGTCTGTACTCAGATAATGTTGCTTCCGCTGACTCTTGTGTATTCGAGCTTATGTATTCGAGCCCTCGAGGCCCCTGGCTTGTAATATAAAGCTTGTATTATGTTAATTTGTGTCTAGAGTTGTGTTGTGATATCTTCCCGTGAGTCCTTGATCTTGATCGTACACATTTGCATGTATGATTAGTGTACGATTGAATTGAGGGCGTCGCAAGTTGGTATCAGAGCCGACTGCCTGTAGGTAGCTCCCTTTCCAACTCCTTGGCGGAAGTTGAGTCTAGAAACCGAAAACCGTTTTACTAACTTGGCTGTGTGGCTTACGGGCCCACGTCGCCATTGGGTGGTATTAGGATCTTTTTATTCCTCGTCTATACTCTGGGACTCTGGTCTCTCTTTTATTCGGGTTAAATGAATTTTGCTAAATCTAACATTAGGATCTCGTGATCACTTTCACCCGGATAGCAACTTATTACCGATGATCGTCTGCTGCACCAGAAGATTCTGAAGATACTTTCCGATGTTCTGTCAAGACTTCGTGACAAGTGTTTGTAATTCCCTACCACCGATAAATCCCTATGGATAGCTACATACACTTGTCTTCCATACATTCATTCCACATTGCTCTTGCTATTACTAGATACCCTGGAATACTTTTCAATATCCTGAGAATCCTTGTGCCTACTGCTAACTCTTTTCAGTGTGCATACACCTGCGAATAATTCCTCACACTTATCGAGGATTCATTCATCCCCAGTTGTTCATGCGTTTCACAAAATACTCGAAATGCCATTCGATGTTCCAAGTATCCTCTACATGAGCTTGGTGCTTTTGGGATTCTTCTTGTCTGTTGCATTGTGGTTAATTCCATATGCCTAGCCATATTCTTTGACATCCTTTGTCATTATAATCTTGAGTTCCTCCATTCAATATGTGTGTGATTGCTCACAATCATCAGCTGATCCTTAGGAATTGTCTTTCTGGCTCAGACGTCATTCCAGACATGAGCTAGTTTTCCGCCAATCAAACATTGACTGATTGTGCCTCTAAGTCTATTCAACTTACTCGTAATTGATCAGGGCATCTGATTCTGATACAGCAATCTGGAATTCATAATTTCTTGAATTTAAAACATCGAAGTATTCAGATATTTCCATAATCTGATGCCTTTGCATTCTTTCTTCCTTTGATTGAGTACCGATACTCACGTCAGCTCCGTTACGGACCGCCAAACCCATTGCTGGGTTGTTATCCGATGGTATCATTCACATTCAAATCTTGTGAGTTCTTTCCCTGATACATAATGCCTTTGGTAAATTGTATCCTCTGCTTTGGCAACCATGCTCTACTTTCGAGCTTGTGTTAGTTACTCCTAAAAATTTGTGGTATATGTTCCTAAGATGCCTCGATGGGTTGAACCAATGCCTTACCTAATCTATGTGAGCCCGAAAGATTTCACGGGCCATACTCATCTGGTATTTCACCACGTAAAACTTTCAACACTAGTGCCTTTATCAAAACGAGAAGTGAATGTAAGCTGTTGGGGAACGTAGCAATAATTCAAAATTTTCTACGCATCACCAAGATCAATCTATGGAGTCATCTAGCAACGAGAGAGAGGAGTGCATCTACATACCCTTGTAGATTGCGAGCGGAAGCGTTCAAGAGAACGGGGTTGATGGAGTCGTACTCGTCGTGATCCAAATCACCGATGATCCTAGCGCCGAACGGACGGCACCTCCGCGTTCAACACACGTACGGAGCAGCGACGTCTCCTCCTTCTTGATCCAGCAAGGGGGGAGGAGAGGTTGATGGAGATCCAGCAACACGACGGCGTGGTGGTGGAAGTAGCGGGATACCAACAGGGCTTCGCCAAGCGCTGCGGGAGGAGGGAGATGTGTCACGGGAGGGAGAGGGAGGCGCCAGGGCTTAGGGTATGGCTGCCCTCCCCCCCACACATATATATAGGGGCAAGGGAGAGGGGGGGGGCGCAGCCTTGGCCCTTCCTCCAAGGAAGGGTGCGGCTAGGGAGGAGTCCATCCTCCCCAAGGCACCTAGGAGGTGCCTTCCCCTTTTAGGACTCTCCCTTTCCCTTATCTCTTGGCGCATGGGCCTCTTGGGGCTGGTTCCCTTGGCCCATATAGGCCAAGTCACACACCCCTACAGCCCATGTGGCCCCCCCGGGGCAGGTGGACCCCCGGACCCCTTTTGGCACTCCCGGTACAATACCGATAATGCGCGAAACTTTTCCGGCGACCAAAATAAGACTTCCCATATATAAATCTTTACCTCCGGACCATTCCGGAACTCCTCGTGACGTCCGGGATCTCATCCGGGACTCCGAACAACTTTCGGGTTACCGCATACTAATATCTCTACAACCCTAGCGTCACCGAACCTTAAGTGTGTAGACCCTACGGGTTCGGGAGACACGTAGACATGACCGAGACGACTCTCCGGCCAATAACCAACAGCGGGATCTGGATACCCATGTTGGCTCCCACATGCTCCTAGATGATCTCATCGGATGAACCACGATGTCGAGGATTCAATCAATCCCGTATACAATTCCCTTTATCAATCGGTATGTTACTTGCCCGAGATTCGATCGTCGGTATCCCAATACCTCGTTCAATCTCGTTACTGGCAAGTCTCTTTACTCGTACCGTAATGCATGATCCCGTGACCAAACACTTGGTCACATTGAGCTCATTATGATGATGCATTACCGAGTGGGCCCAGAGATACCTCTCCGTCATACGGAGTGACAAATCCCAGTCTCGATTCATGCGAACCCAACAGACACTTTCGGAGATACCCATAGTGCACCTTTATAGCCACCCAGTTACGTTGTGACCTTTGGTACACCCAAAGCATTCCTACGGTATCCGGGAGTTGCACAATCTCATGGTCTAAGGAAACGATACTTGACATTAGAAAAGCTCTAGCAAACGAACTACACGATCTTGTGCTATGCTTAGGATTGGGTCTTGTCCATCACATCATTCTCCTAATGATGTGATCCCGTTATCAATGACATCCAATGTCCATGGTCAGGAAACCATAACCATCTATTGATCAACGAGCTAGTCAACTAGAGGCTTACTAGGGACATGTTGTGGTCTATGTATTCACACATGTATTACGGTTTCCAGTTAATACAATTATAGCATGAACAATAGACAATTATCATGAACAAGGAAATATAATAATAACAATTTTATTATTGCCTCTAGGGCATATTTCCAACATAAGGTTGTGCTTTGGAGAAGTGGGAGTCGACCTTGAACCATGTGTTCATGCCCATGGATCCGATGTGGAATCTATCATGGAAGTTTCTTGTATTAATAATGGTCCCCTTGTTATAAGTTCATCTTGTATCTAAGTTGGGCCTTTGCAACCGTGGTTCCGACCATGATTGATCATTTTTATCTTATTCTAGGACAAGTTTAAGTACTTGCCTTCTGCGGATAAATATGCCACTTCAACCTCTATTCTGATATGCCTTCGAGTATTACCCCCGGTATCTCGAGAATATCACGGAACTACATAACTTCTTATGAGTTCATCAACTATTAATTCTTACTGATTCCAATTTTTCCCGGGGTTCTGAGTGGTAAATCACTCGAGGACACCGATAAGTGAATCAAGACCTCACTACGATCTAACAACTCTTAGTAATCTTTGTTGCTTACAATTTTGTACTTGATCATGTCATTCTCAGTCGATTGTCTAAACCATCATCGTCATGCTGAAGCTTGACCATGCTATCTATGTCCTTCATCCCCGGAACACCATTACATCAATACACTAAACTTAAATCGAGCCTTCAACATTATGTTTGTTGTCTCAAAAGGCAATTTTGATTCTGAGCTTGCAATCTTATCTGCGGTTCCGACAACCTTTCGCTTCACCATTCGTTTGGCTTGATGTCGTCGCTGATCGATTATATCTTCATTGAATGTTCTGAGCTCTTCCAGGATATCAATCGAACTCATTATGACAAATATCTTCCTTTCCCCTCGATGATTTGTGTTATCATCAACAACATTATTGCCTTCCCTCTGAGACAAACTTGTTCATGTTTTGTGTTGTACCTTGAGTTCCGTGCTATCCAGCTTCTGTTGCTCTTGGAGTATTACCATCTTTGATGTCAAGGATGTTGTGAGAATTGCTCCACCCATCATTTGTTGAAATAGTAATACTTCTCGCCATCTCTGTTCATTTCTTGGTCCCCGTGTTGTTTCTACCCGGAATACCGACAATTGAACTATGATGTGTGAATTCGAAACTTCTAGCAGCCCCATTTGCTTTATAGTGAATGGTCGATAGTTTCATTCTTTGTGTATTGGTTATCAAATCACCATAGTAACATTGATCATGCTACCTAAAGCCCATATTTCGGGTGCACCTTCCAACCAGTGTTTGCTCGTGGATGTTCTCCTCGAGCATACATCATTATATCGTTTGATATGACAAATGTTATCTCCTTGTTCACATAATTGTGGGCATCCATCTTTTTGGAAATCTCAATGAATTGTCACTGAGTCCATCAAACACCTCCTCATCCTCTTCTTGGTTTTAATGACGGACTCTTGTTTCGGAACTTGCTTCCATAGTTCATTTCCCGAGATTCTACAATGTCATCTCGTCAATTGTGTCTCACCTTTTTCTTCTCAGGCATCCTGAGTCTGAGGTATCTTGACACCAATCAGATCTGAATCTCGGTCAGATATGATGGTTGGAACATAATTCCAAGAGTTATAAACGTTGGTCTTTATATGGCCTAGTAAGGTGATGTCATGCCTAGCACACCTGGCTGGATGACCCATTGTTATAGTTCTTCCTTTTTTAGCAAGTTTAGCCATTCTTCCAAGAGGAAATTGTAAGACTTATTCTATAAGTTATCCCTGATGGATCCTTCCTGTATCCAAAGTCTGACCTTTGCTTGAAGACCATGTCAATGCTATCTCGAAGCATGTCTGTGGTACTTCAATCTTCAAATAAGAACATTTGGAGCACAATGCTAAAATTTTCTTTATGAATTATTCTAACACCGTTGTTTGGGTAATGTCATGAACTTCCTCTCCCCTTACCTAAATGGTTTTCTATGTTATATCCCGTCATGGATATCATGCTCTGCTTGCCCTTGGGAAGGATATACCCTATAATACGTGTTTAAACACATTTTCCTTTCCATTGTTCTGTTTGACCTGATAATCATATTTTCCTTTCCATTGTTTTGATTAACCTTCTTGAGGTTTGTATGATCTAAGCAGTAATAAGTCACTGCTTTTGTAAGCACCTCGGTGTACAACTCTGTCAGTAAGAACTTGTTACTATTGTTGATGACATTCCGGTATCCACCGTTGGACGAGAACTTTGCCTAATGGTCCGCCTCATTCAACGAGCAGGAAAAGGGTTCTCTTCGTCCCTCGCCCTTGGTACCAACGTTGTTGCCAACATAACTGACAGGCTACCCTCTGACATGCCTTACATACATGATCGTGCAGGACGTGACCGCCCTTCCTACTTTTAACCCACATGGTGGGCCCATAACCCACAGTTCCACATGATCGAAACCTGACTCTCCTGTACACCCATGTTCCCTAAGTTATTCCTCCCGCGTGGACTCATATGTAATTCATGAGCCACCTTCTGATGGGATCATCAATTCTGGCATCGGACACAATAATTATTCCGTTGCTTTGAAACCCTTTCACCTTCTGTCTAGGCATTGAGCGATTGCTTGGCTGCTTGAAACTTCTTATTGTACCTTCGAACTTTACTCTCGATGTGTTTTATTTGTTCAACTCGAGAGGTACTCATATGCTCATTCATGGGTTAATCCCAGATTATTACCCTTATAGCATTCTGTCATTGCCGATCTGCCCCGTTACCTATTTGTAAGTACGATGAAGATCCTGAAGAAAGGAAGCTTACTTCATCATGATTGTCGTGGAATTGTCACGGCAGATGTCCTTGAGCTAGGACTTAGTCGTGGAGCCATCGCAACTAGGAAGCTTGAAGGGGTTATGCGGGACAAGAAACACGAGGGTTTATACTGGTTCGGCCCCTTACAGTGAAGGTAAAAGCCTACGTCCAGTTCGAGGTGTTATTGATTAGGGTTACAATCGCCAGGGAGCTAAACAGCTATGCCCGGCTCTCGATGAGATTGTTGTCGCCCTTGAACCGCTGCCGGGTCCTCCCTTTATATAGGGAGGCTGACGCCCAGCAGCCCTTATAGTCCCGGCCGGCTCATAAGAGCGTCCGGCTCGGACTCTAATCAATACTTGCCTTACACTACAAGTCTACTATAACAATGATTGTAACTACGGGCTTTAAGCCATATCCGGGTCTCAGCCCATCTCTGGCCCATTATCTTGAAACTTGGCTCCGGGCTTCTGGCAACGACCCTACGAGTAACCCGGCCCCTCCTGGCGGGTGACTCTAAGGTCTATATCCTCAACATTAGGCCCCAGATTGACTTGAGCCGGCTCATGTCAATCTTCAACTCCGCCGACAGAGAAAATCTCCGGCTCACCATTCATGTGGAGGTCATAACCCGGAGTGACGTCATCCTCTGGACTCCGGATAATCCTCCGTGACGTCATCCTCCATTAAGTCCGTTTTTTACTCCGCCAGATCCGCAACGGATCTTCGCTTTTACTGTCTTTGCGAAAATCGAGGCGCCGTGAGGGGGAGATAACCACGCCGTGGTCTCCTTGAATCTCGCGCCCATTCATGACCCTGCCTTATAAATAGGCCGGCCCGGCACTCTCTTCTCACACTCTCCTTCTTCTTCCTCGCGCTGTCGTTCCTCTGCCCGAGCTTCTGCCGCCGCCGCCGCCGTCGCGCCCCTGATCTTCATCGACCCGGCCGCTGCATCACCCTGACCCGGACCAGATAACGGCGGCGACCTTCGCTCTTCCTCAACTCCGGTGAGTCTTCTCTGCCTTGCTAGAACAGATCTGTGGTAGGGTTCCTCCCGTTCTTCGTGTTCGTCACCTTTGCCCAGAAACTCGGCAGTCCTCGTCACCACTGTAGTCGGTTGATCTTTATCCTTGCGTAAAACCACCGCGGTAGACATTCGGAACTCATTTCATCTGCAAGAAATCCTCTTTTTACTGCATAAGAACTGTGTTCAACCTCAAGAACTTCTCCTGCCTCTGTTTTTTAGGTCTAGAAAATTTTCTCTGCTCCGACTATTTTGATCCAAAAAAAAGTTACGGTAGTATGTGAAACCTGTTTACCACACTTAGTAAAAACGCAACCATTGAATCTCGGCGGCTTACATGTCCGGTTTAAAGAGAACCATGCTCTGTAAAATCCTCCGACTTAACTGCTGTAAGCCGTAGATGACCAACTTAACCTGAAAGCCCCGACAGCTTAGATAACCCACCATATCAATATATATCATTAGTCCCCTTCATAAGCCGTCACTGTATTTTGAATGATAATCCCCGGCTTATAATTAACCCGGACACTTTTCTCTTCCTCATAGACCACCAACCGTCACCATGCCTCCCAAGGCTCCCATCACTTGCAACTGGATGAAATCCAACGTCACCGAAGAGACCCTGGCCAACTTTGTTAAGTCCGGATATCTGCCCAAGAAGGAAGTGATGTCTTACCGTGCCCCTGACCCGTCCGAAGAAAGACCTCAGCCGAGGGACGGGGAGGTAGTGATCTTTGCAGACCATATGAGCCGGGGCTTCGCACCGCCCGGCTCAAAATTCTTCCGGGACGTGCTCAACTTCTTTGACCTTCGGCCTCAGGATATAGGACCCAATTCCATATCCAACATCTGCAACTTCCAAGTTTTTTGTGAAGTATATCTTGGAGAAGAGCCGAGTCTGCTGCTCTTCAGAGAGCTGTTTTATTTGAACCGTCAAAATGAGTGTGCCAACGGGACAATTCTAGAGTTAGGCGGCATCTCCATCCAGCGACGTAGGGACTGTCTGTTCCCTTACGCAGAGCCGCCGAGCCACCCTAAGGACTGGAATATGACTTGGTTCTACTGCCAAGATACATCCCCGGCTGACGAGAATCCACTGCCCGGCTTTCGCCCAACACGCCTGGAGCCGACTCAAACGTTATCCGACAAACTTACTGCCGCGGAACGCCAACCTCTGCTTCCAACGATCAACAAGATCAAGGCCCTGCTAGGCAATGGTCTGAACGGAATTGATCTGGTCCGGGTCTGGATCTCATGGCGGGTGATCCCATTGAGCCGCCGCCCCGGCTTAATGTGTGAATACACCGGGCGAAAGGATGACCCGCAGAGGCACAGTCGCAATGATCTTCCAGAAGACGTTGCTGAAGAAGAGACCAAGGCTCTGTTAAACGAGAGCCTGGCAGACTGTGGAAGAACCGGGCTAGCCCCGTTCTGCAAGACCAATCCAGCCCCAGCGGTAAGCCACTGACTTTAACCTTTCAACTTCTTTGGTATGTCACCTTGCTCTGAACCATTTTAGGAATTCATTACTGTATTTCTCAGGCTGATGATAAATTCTGGCGGGTCAAGTATGACCATGAGGCGGCCAAGAAGGCCAGGAAGGCGAAAAAGGCCGCCAAGAAAGCCGCCCCTCGCAAGAAGGGCAGCAGACCCACTGCTTCGGAGCTAATGCAGTTAAGCGATAGCTCCGAGTCAGAGGTAACCCTTAAACCTTTTAAATTCTTGTTGTATATGTTGTCTGATGCTGTCCGCCTTATCAACACTTGCTTATTGACAGGATGACACCGACGCTAGTAACCCGGTGGTTGAAGAGGTAACATCACTTTCCTCCGGCTCGGAGCCCTTACCACAGCTGAAAGTCCGAAGGGTAACCCGGAAAGTAAGCTTTTCCCATCCATTAGCTCATCAAGACCCTCAATTTCCTTTGAAGCAGCAGGTTCACGAGAGCCGGCGTCACACCCGGGCCCGCAAGGACACCGACCTCTCCACCGGGTTACCCGACACAATGAGGAAGCGCCGCACTGAGGTTTTTTCTCACCTGTACCCTTTTCATCCGTTGGCGGGTGTCATCCGTCAGCCACTCAACTCTTCTGACTCCAATTACCAGGAGACCTCCCCCTCTTCGGGTGACTCCATGCAGTCAAGTCTGCCGGCCTTCAAGACTGCACCCGGGTAATAACAATCTCCTTACATTATCTGTATGTACTTACTTTTTGTATACCTAACAGTTCTGTCTTTTCAGTGCCCAGGCAAAGCTCACCAAAAGAGCAAAGAAGACCAGGTCAGCCGGAGTGCCAGACTTGCCTGACCCGGAGGTGACGGCTCAAGAGCCGCCAGCCACCTCCGCCCCCGAAGCCACCATTCCCATGGACACGGCGCCTGAAGCCCCTGCCCGGACCACCAAGAGAACAACCGAAGCGTCAGCTAACCCGGAGGCCTCCGGCTCAGCCCCACCAGCTAACGACCCGGACGTGGTAATTACCCGGACGGAGTATGTTGAGCCGGGGAGGCCGACCGCACTGGCCAAATGCTTCGCGAAGGGGGAGTTGCTGCAACCCCATCGGGTGAATCTGGATCTCTCCAGCTACACCGATTTAAGCATTGGAGAGCTTGTCTCAGGCTACATCAGCCAAGTTCACAAGAGCCGGGACGCCGAGATCGCCATGGTCAACCAGATCCAACAAAAATCTGAGGTAACCTTCTGCTGTTTTCTTACTTTCTGCATAGTGATCCTTGTCATTCTAGCCCCCAAGTCTAGGACTTATACTTGAATATGTTGTAGACTTAGATTCCGGCTTACTGAACTGAGCCGGCCGTACATAGATAGATACGTTCAATATGCATTAGCCCCCAAGTGCCAAGTGTCTTTGCTTGGAAAGCGCTTGGGACTTTATAGAATGACTGTTAATAACCCAGAAATATATGCAGGCTGTTGGTAAGAAATTAGAGTCGGACCTGGCGGATCTCAAGAGCCGACTGAAGGCACAAGAGATGGAGACCCGGAAGGCAAACGCCAAGTTTGTCTCCAGCATCGCTGCTCAAGAAAAGCTGAAGACCGAATTTGATGCTGAGCGGAAGGCCTGGGCTGAAGAGAAAGCCGCACTGGTAACCCGGGCGGAACAGGCGGAGAAGGCACTCTCTGAAAAAACCGCCGAACTCTCGAGCCTAAAGCGCCAAGTGTCCCAAATGGCAGCTGCCATCTTCGGTAAGTCGCCTCACCGGCTTTCATTCATGTTAGAATGTTTACATCTCCTGATTCATCCTTGTCACCGGGTCATCTGATGTTGTTAAACAGGTTCCAGAAGCGCCAACTTGAACCAGAGCGTGGTCACCAAGCTAAAGGCCGTGTACACCCTGGTGGAACAACTCTACACCGGGTCACAGCGCGCTTTAGCTGTGGTGGCTCTATCCAACGAGGTGCCAACCCATCTGGCCGAAGTCCTGCGCCGGCTCGCTGTTCTGCCACAGCGGATCCAGGAGCTACGCCGAGCCTCCGCAAGATCCGGAGCAATTGCCGCGCTGAGCCGGGCCAAAGCATTCCTGCCGGAGCTAGACCCGGCAGACATCGCACTGGGTTACCCGAGCTTGAAGGAAGACGGCTCCGCCTTCGACCAGAAGGACTTCGCGGCATGTGTTAAGGCTGTACGCCCGGTGGCCACCATCATCGGGAACGACACCGACTTAACCAAGTATCAGCCGGGGTACAACACGGAGAATCAGAGGATTCCAACCCCTCGCTATGAAGCTCTTAGTCTGATTCCTCCGGCTCGTCAGCACACCTTCGCCCCCGAGATTGACCCGGCCGGGTTAATTGACGAAGAAGCCCAGTTCGAAGCTCTCAGCGGCGTCGACTGGAAGTCGTCAACCTTCGAGGTCTTGGGATCAACCGGAGCAGAAGACGAGCCGGGGACTTCAACCCAGCAGGCATCGTAAAGCGGCTGGCGGTTCACCGAACAACGCTCCAACCTTGAGACTTGAGGAATTTTGTAATAGACTAGGTGCAACATTTTATCTCTGCCATGCCATCGTGCACGTAATGAATGCTGGAAACTCTTGAAATTATCCTTTGTGTTCCTCCGGGTCGTAATTATCCCTTTGTCCTTCTCAACCTTAAAAAGTGCCTTTAAGTATCTGCATAGAAAGGTAAATCACAAGTCGCAAGGCGGCTTACCGCCCTGAGAATCAGGTGTTTGAGATGGATAACCCGGAATACAAACCAAAAAGACTGGTCCTTAACTATATTCTGGACACAGTCGTGATAACACACTCAACAGCCTGTAAGCATACTTCCGGGTTAAATAACCCGGGTAGCACGGTTGGTACCTTATCTCGAATTTACTTGTCTTGATGACATTCATGATGCTCAACTAACAAGATAAACCAAAATTAAGCCGGCAAGTGAAACCCGGCAGTACATACTTTGACATGATCAGAGTAAACTTGTGGTAAAATATAAAAACTTAAGGGCTTCCGGTTCGAATACGACCAGAAACTCGGTCCAAAGGGGTTAAGCTAAGATTCGGATACGATCATATAGCCCCCAGTGGGTTTGGCGATGCCAATCAAGAGGGTATCGACAGCTATGTTCTCTTTGGTTCGAATACGACCCATGTTTGAACAGGAAGCCCCCAAGTGATTCTGAAAATTGTTTAACGACGCTGATTCGAATACGATCCACGTCGGTTCTCAGAGGGGTTACACTATGATTCAAATATGACCAGAGGTAACTTCCCAATGAGCTCGGCACTTTGCCAATCAAATGGGTATCGACAGCTATGTTCTCTTTGGTTCGAATACGACCCATGTGTGAACAGGAAGCCCCCAAGTGACTTTACTGCTTACAGCTAGATTCGAAGATGATCATAAGCCGGATCTTCTGTAAGTCAGCATGTAAAAAACAACACACATATTTGGAAGAGAGCAAAGGACAGAGGTCCTGCTTTATTGCTTATCATAATATATATATGTCTAAGATAAATATGTACACCACAAGAGCCGGTAGCTCAAGTGTAATAAGGCCGAAGCTGAGCGATATTCCACGGCCGACGGGTCTCCTCCTCAGATTTACGCGAATCTTTACGCTCCCGAACATCAATGAGGTAATATGACCCGTTGTGCAAGTTCTTACTGACCACAAAGGGCCCTTCCCAAGGTGGGGATAATTTGTGTGCATCTGTTTGATCCTGGATGAGCCGGAGCACAAGGTCGCCTTCCTGGAAGACCCGGGTTTTGATCCGGCGGCTATGATAACGGCGCAGGTCTTGTTGGTAAATCGCTGAACGGGCTGCCGCCACATCACGCTGTTCATCCAACAAGTCCAGAGCAACTTGGCGCGCCTGTTCATTGTCCGTCTCAACATAAGCCACCACACGAGGTGAATCGTGACGGATGTCGCTAGGGAGGACCGCTTCTGCCCCATAAACCATGAAGAAAGGCGTGAAGCCAGTAGACCTGTTAGGAGTAGTGTTGATGCTCCATAAGACGGAGGGCAACTCCTCCACCCAACAACCCGGCGTCCGTTGCAAAGGGACCAAAAGCCGGGGTTTGATGCCCTTCAGAATCTCCTGGTTAGCTCTCTCAGCTTGACCATTGGACTGGGGATGAGCCACTGAAGAAACATCAAGCCGGATATGCTCTCGTTGACAAAACTCCTCCATAGCGCCTTTGGACAGATTAGTGCCATTGTCTGTTATGATGCTGTGCGGAAAGCCGAAGCGGAAGATCACCTTTTTCATAAATTGAACCGCCGTGGCTGCATCACACTTGCTAACTGGCTCAGCTTCCACCCACTTCGTGAATTTGTCCACTGCCACCAAGAGGTGGGTCTTCTTATCCTTGGACCGTTTAAAAGGCCCGACCATATCAAGCCCCCAGACCGCAAAGGGCCAAGTGATCGGGATCATCCTCAATTCCTGAGCCGGCACATGAGCCCGTCGGGAGAACCTCTGACAACCATCACACTTACTGACCAAGTCCTCCGCATCAGCGTGAGCCGTCAACCAATAAAAACCATGACGGAATGCCTTGGCCACAAGGGATTTTGAGCCGGCATGATGGCCGCAATCCCCTTCATGGATCTCGCGCAAGATCTCTTGACCTTCCTCAGGGGAAATACAACGCTGAAATACCCCTGAAACACTGCGATGATGCAACTCGCCGTTGATAACAATCATTGACTTGGCCCGCCGGATTATTTGCCTGGCCAAAGTTTCATCCTCAGGCAACTCTCCCCGGGTTATATAAACCAAGTACGGCATTGTCCAGTCTGGTATGACATGAAGAACCGCCACCAGTCGTGCCTCCGGGTCAGGGATAGCCAAGTCCTCCTCTGTAGGCAACTTAACCGAAGGGTTATATAGGACATCCAGGAAAGTGTTAGGCGGCACCAGCTTTCGCTGAGAGCCGAGCCGGCTTAAAGCATCAGCCGCCTCATTCTTCCTGCGGTCAATGTGCTCCACTTGATATCCCTGAAAGTGCCCAGCAATGGCATCAACCTCGCAGCGATAAGCCGCCATGAGGGGATCCTTAGAATCCCAAGTGCCTGATACTTGTTGAACCACCAAATCTGAGTCCCCAAAGCACCGTACCCGGCTTAAGCTCATCTCCTTAGCCACCCGAAGACCGTGGAGTAAGGCCTCGTATTCAGCCGCATTGTTAGTGCAAGGAAACATCAATTGTAGCACATACTGGAACTTGTCACCCCTAGGGGAAGCCAATACAACACCAGCCCCCGAGCCCTCCAGCTGCCTGGACCCATCAAAGTGAATAGTCCAATAGGTGTTATCCGGCTTCTGCTCAGGCACTTGCGACTCTGTCCAATCATTAATAAAATCCACCAAAGCCTGAGACTTAACAGCAGTGCGTGGCACATATTTGAGGCCATGAGGCCCAAGCTCAATAGCCCACTTAGCAATTCTCCCTGTAGCCTCTCGGTTCTGGATAATATCCCCAAGAGGGGCAGAACTGACCACAGTGATGGGATGACCCTGAAAATAATGCTTGAGTTTCCGGCTCGCCATGAACACACCATATACAAGCTTCTGCCAGTATGGGTATCGCTGCTTGGACTCAATAAGCACCTCACTGACATAATAAACCGGCCGCTGAACCGGATGCTCCTTACCCGTCTCCTTACGCTCCACCACCATAGCCACACTGACGGCTCGTGTGTTTGCTGCCACATACAGTAGCAAGGGCTCCTTATCAACCGGAGCAGCAAGGACGGGGGGCTCTGCCAGTTGCTTTTTCAAATCCTCGAAGGCGGTATTAGCTGCATCATTCCAGACAAAGTTATCCGTTTTCTTCATCAACTGATATAAGGGCATAGCCTTCTCACCCAAGCGGCTTATGAACCGGCTTAAAGCAGCGATGCGACCTGCCAAACGCTGAACATCATTTATACATGCCGGCTTAGCTAGAGAAGTGATACTTTGATCTTCTCCGGGTTAGCTTCAATTCCTCTGTCAGAAACCAAGAAGCCCAATAGCTTACCCGCAGGAACACCAAAAACACATTTGGCCGGGTTAAGCATCATCTTGTAGACCCGGAGATTATCGAAGGTTTCCCTTAAGTCATCTATCAGGGTTTCCTCCTTGATGGACTTAACCACAATATCGTCCACGTAAGCGTGAACATTGCGCCCGATCTGTTTATGGAGACAATTCTGTACACAACGCTGGTAAGTCGCCTGCGCACACTTGAGCCCAAAGGGCATAGAGACATAGCAGAAGGCTCCAAAGGGAGTGATGAACGCCGTCTTCTCCTGGTCCTTAACTGCCATCTTAATCTGATGATACCCGGAATAGGCATCCAAGAAACTTAAGCGTGCACAACCTGCCGTAGCATCAATGATCTGATCAATACGGGGGAGAGCAAAAGGATCAGCCGGACACGCCTTGTTCAAGTCCGTGTAGTCCACACACATCCGCCAGGTGCCGTTCTTCTTAAGTACAAGCACCGGGTTAGCCAACCACTCTGGGTGAAAAACCTCAACAATGAACCCGGCCGCCAAAAGCCGGGCCACTTCTTCACCAATAGCCTTCCGCCTCTCTTCGTTAAACCGTCGAAGGAACTGTCTGACCGGCTTAAATTTTGGATCAACATTGAGAGTGTGCTCAGCGAGTTCTCTAGGTACACCTGGCATGTCAGAAGGTTTCCATGCGAAGATGTCCCTATTCTCACGGATGAACTCGATGAGCGCGCCTTCCTATTTCGGGTCCAGATTTGCACTGATGCTGAACTGCTGAGACGAGTCACCTAGGACAAAATCAACAAGTTTAGTCTCATCAGCTGATTTAAACTTCATTGCTGGTTCATTCTCCGTGGTTGGCTTTTTCAGAGAGGTCATATATGTTGGGTCAACATTGTCTTTATAAAATTTCAACTCTTCTGTGGCACAAACAGACTCTGCATAAGCCGCGTCACCTTCCTCACACTCCAGAGCCACTTTCCGGCTGCCGTGAACCATAATGGTCCCGTTGTGACCCGGCATCTTGAGTTGTAAGTACACATAACACGGCCGTGCCATGAACTTGGCGTAAGCCGGCCGTCCAAATATGGCGTGGTAAGGACTTCTTATCTTGACCACCTCAAAGGTCAACTTCTCCACCCTGTAGTTGTTCTCATCACCGAAGGCCACTTCCAGTTCGATCTTGCCGACTGGATAAGCCGATTTACCGGGTACCACACCATGGAAGATAGTATTTGACTGGCTGAGGTTCTTATCAACTAGCCCCATACGACAGAAAGTCTCATAATAGAGGATGTTGATGCTGCTGCCTCCATCCATGAGTACCTTTGTGAACTTATAGCCTCCCACTTGAGGAGCCACCACTAAGGCCAGGTGGCCCGGGTTATCCACCCGGGGAGGGTGATCCTCCCTACTCCACACTATGGGCTGCTCCGACCACCGTAAGTAGCGTGGAACCGCCGGCTCAACAGCATTAACAGCCCTCTTGTGAAGCTTCTCGTCTCGTTTGCACAAACTAGTGGTGAACACGTGATACTGTCCACCGCTAAGCTGCTTTGGGTTGGTCTGATAGCCCCCCTGTTGCTGTTGATGACCCTGACCAGACTGTTGATTGAAGCCCCCTTGACCGTTCTGAGGACCGGAATTTGACCCGCCGCCCGGGCCATGAAAACCGCCGGCGCCTGAGCCGCCACCCGGACCATTGTAGTTTTTAAAGGCTTTCATGATAGCACAATCCTTCCACAGATGAGTCGCCGACTTCTCTCTAGAACCGTGTCTCAGACAAGGTTCATTCAACAGCTGTTCCAGAAAAGGTCCTGACCCGCCGCCTCGGGGAGGGGGCCTCCCCTTGCGTCGCTGGTTATTGCCTTGAGAGTTGGTGTTGGCTACAAACTCTAGGCTGCCATCGGCCTTGCGCTTGCCTCCTCCTTGATTCCCCGGGCTAAACTGAGGACCCTTGCCGTTGCCGTTCTTCTTTCCCTTCCCTGCCCTTTCATCATCTGAAGGGGGATCCTTGGTACCATCGGAATCGGCGTACTTGACAAGAGCTGCCATCAGTGTACCCATATCAGTACAGTCACGCTTAAGCCGCCTGAGTTTCATCTTTAGGGGCACAAAGCGACAGTTTTGTTCCAACATTAAGACTGCAGAGCCGGCATCCATCTTATCCGATGAATGTATGATCTCCTTGACCCGGCGAACCCAATGGGTCGTGGATTCACCCTCCTGCTGCTTACAGTTAGTCAGATCCACGATTGACATAGATTGCCTGTAGGTATCTTTGAAGTTTTGAATGAACCGGGCTTTCAGCTCAGCCCAAGACCCAATGGAGTTCGGTGGTAGCCCTTTTAACCACGTGCGGGCAGTTCCATCTAACATCATGGTGAAATATTTGGCCATGGCCGCCTCGCTGACCTCTAGCAATTCCATAGCCATCTCATAACTCTCAATCCAGGCCGCCGGCTGTAAGTCAGCTGTATAGTTAGGCACCTTCCTAGGGCCCTTGAAGTCCTTAGGTAGACGTTCATTACGGATGGCCGGCACCAAACAAGGGACACCCCCGGTCCTGGTAGAAATACCCACATCAACGGACGCCGTCGGATAAGCCGGGGGGGTCTGGTAAGCCGTCAATTGCGGCACCCGGTCCGCCTCTTTCCGTGCTTGGTCTGCTGCGTAGAAGGCTCCAACATGAGCCGGGCCATGGCCAGGGGTGGGTCATGGCGTCGGACATTACTTGAGCCGGTTGCTGAGACCATGTGCTGGCTGTAACTCGGGCTCTGGCCTGGGCGAGGAGTCGAGTGGATCCTGTCCCGGCTGTAGGAGTACGCCTCTTGCTGTGCCAGAGCCGTCTGCAGGAGTTCCCTGACCCGAAGGGCTTCGACGGCCGCCGGAGAATCGCCGTCAACGGGAAGAGCCGCCAGTCGTGCTGCCGCAGCTACCATGTTCTCCAGCGGGTTATCGTAATGACCCGGGGGTATTGGCACATACTGAAGCGGGGCAGGGGGCACCTAGGGAGGCCCCATCACTCGTGGCTGAATAAGGGGTCCTGACCCGGGCGCAATGACCCCTGGTGGGTTACTGGATCCCGCACCTGGCGTGTTGAAGAGATTGCGCGGATCGTAAACCGGCGGGAGTCGAGACTGGGCCTTCTGATGCCTCCTTCTCATGACCTCGTTGGCCGCATTCTGATCCATCGTGAGTTGGAAGGACTGCGCCTGAATCAACTGAGTCCAGGCGTCGAGAGCCGCCCGCTCCGCCGCCAGCCTGATCCCTTCGGCTGCAAGATCCTCTTTAGCTTTCATCAGATCTAATTTTAACTGTGACACCTCCGCATCATGCTGAGCTTGATCTGCCGGGTCAACCGTGGCAGTTAACAGGGCCGTCATCTTGTCCGTGAGATCCATCAGCACCTGAGCCGGGGAAAGCACCGGGTTTCCTGATCCGGCAGCGGGGTTCTGAACAGGCTGCGCGCCGGCCATAAAAACTCCAACCTGACTTGGCGGCTCAAAAAGGTCCGGAATACTGTCGCCGTCGGAACAGCCCATGAACCTGCCATCTTGAAGTTGGTACAACGAGTTTGACTCATCAGTGGCCGACTCGCCGTCAGAGCCGGCGGCCGCCTCATCCCCAGACCCAGATGGATCAGAGGGCCCTCCGTGGATGCATCCCACAAAAGCGCGCTTTAAGGCAGGCCGGGCCCGGGCGGGTCGTGCGCGCTGAGCCGTTTCGATGAGACCGGCGCGGAGATCCGGCTCGGGGCCCAGCTCTCCAATCTTGCCGATGAAGACATGAATTCCACCGAAGGGGACCCGGTACCCGTACTCCACTGAGCCGGCGTCGGGGCCCCAGTCCGCATCGTCGATGTAGAGCTTGCCGCGATGACTCTTGGTCATCCGGCCCACAGCGTATCCCTTGAGCCCTTCGAAGCTGCCCTTCAAGAACTCAAATCCACCGTGCGCCAGCCCCACGGTGGGCGCCAACTGTCGTGGAATTGTCACGGCAGATGTCCTTGAGCTAGGACTTAGTCGTGGAGCCATCGCAACTAGGAAGCTTGAAGGGGTTATGCGGGACAAGAAACACGAGGGTTTATACTAGTTCGGCCCCTTACAGTGAAGGTAAAAGCCTACGTCCAGTTCGAGGTGTTATTGATTAGGGTTACGATCGCCAGGGAGCTAAACAGCTATGCCCGGCTCTCGATGAGATTGTTGTCGCCCTTGAACCGCTGCCGGGTCCTCCCTTTATATAGGGAGGTTGACGCCCAGCAGCCCTTAGAGTCCCGGCCGGCTCATAAGAGCGTCCGGCTCGGACTCTAATCAATACTTGCCTTACACTACAAGTCTACTATAACAATGATTGTAACTACGGGCTTTAAGCCATATCCGGGTCTCAGCCCATCTCTGGCCCATTATCTTGAAACTTGGCTCCGGGCTTCTGGCAACGACCCTACGAGTAACCCGGCCCCTCCTGGCGGGTGACTCTAAGGTCTATATCCTCAACAATGATGACCTGAAACAGAGGAATGAAGACGTCAATGTAATGGATCGACCTCTTCGAGAAGAGCAACCAAGACCGAGAAGAATCGTTAGAATTTCGTAACCTATTCTTCCCCCTTACTCCCCTCTTAAATCTCGGAACGAGATTTCTTGTAGTGGAGAAGAATTGTGACGCCCGGATAATCAAGCTACAGTAACCTTTGCTAATGACGCCACGTCACTTCTGTTACTGTCGCTAATCTCGCGTTAGTTCAAAATGATTCGAATTCACTTTTGAATTTTTGTGAAACATCAATATTTTTTCAAATATTAAAACTAAAATGTTCGGTGTGTGCCAATTAATGCTTAGGTATTTATGGTGATGGAAACACACTTTTACAGAATGCCTAAATATTTTTAAACTGAATTAAAACAGGAAAGTTTTAGAAAAGGAAAAGAGGTAGAGGAACTGCTACTGCTGCACTGGGCCCTAGTGGCCACAGTGCAGGCCTAGCCCATCCCCGGTCATCCCCTTGCTCTCTGTTCACCAGGCACCCCGTGGATGCCCGTGCGACGTCCATGGCTCGAGTCGACCACGGGGCAGCCATCCGCCACATCCCCAGCGACCTAAGATCCCCTCGACCCCCTGGCGAACCCTAGATCGCCACTCCTCCCCTCCTTCGCTTGCCCCCTTTGTTTTCTTCGTCACCCGACACTGCCGCTGATGCGCCGCCGTCGATCTCGCGGCCACCGTGTTCCCCGGGCCTCGCAAGGGCGTCCGGTAGCTGCGCCACCGTCGCCTACGTCGTCTGCGAGGAGCGATTCGAGCTAGAGCGATCTACTTCATCCCCATCGTCTCGGTCTTCTTCTTCGGCGACCACACGCCGTTGCCGTTGATTCGTAGCGTCTCGACCCCCTCCGGCTGCCCCGAGGCACTACTCGTCACCGCGGTGAGCCTCTCCCCATCCCCCTTCTTCCCACTCCGTTCCATCGTCGTAGTCGTTCCCTCCCCATGCGCACAGACTACCATGTCCGGAGCCTGAGCTCCCGTGTACGCGCGCACTGGCCGCTCCCTTGCTGCGCTCTGCCTGCATCGGGGCCACGCCCTGCTCGCCCTCCCTGCGTGCGCCGCCCGCGCCCTGCCCTACGCCCGGCCGCGCCTCCGCTTATGCGCCCGCGCGCCGCTCGCTACCACTGCTAGCTGACTGCTGCTGCTACTGCCCTTGCCGCTGCTACTTGCTACTGCGGCTGTTTGCTACCGTAACTGCTCGACTGCTCTTGCTGTGCTCCTCCCTCTAACCCACTCCGGCCTGCTGCTGACGGCCGCATCTGCCGCTCGCCTGCGCTTGGCTCCCGCGTGCCCCGCTTTCGCCTTGCTTCCCACATGCGGCCTCGCCTCGGCCCGCCGCCCTCTGCTCCGCACCCCCCACTATCCCCGCCTCCCCGTGATGCCTAGCGCCGCTGTAGCCCGGCCCGCGCGTCCCTGCCGCAGCTCCGCCGCCACCGCCGCTCGTCAGTCGCCATAGTCGCCGCTCCGGCCACCCCCGCACCCACTGGCCCCTCTCCTCGACTCGCACCGTCGCCCTCTCCCCATAACCGCTCTCGACTGACGAGATGGTCACCGGAGCCGCGAGTCCGGGGAGTCCCCGTCGCCTCTGTACGCCACCACCGGCGCGCATAGGTTAAAACCAGCAGGTGGGCCTGGCCCTATTAATTAGGCACTAACCTAACCCCCACCTAATATCCCACTGACTAGTGGGCCCCTTTTGATAAACTAACTAATTAAAACAGCTGTTAAATAAAACATCCTATGACACCTGGGTCCCACCCACCTGTTTGACTGGTCAACCTTGACCTTTGACTTGCTGACTGTGTATGCTGACCCAGTCAACTGGCCCCCTGTCAGTTTCTTATGCATATGGCTGGATACACTTCCTGTGTACCCATAACATCTAAATATTAATTTAATTTCGAATTAAATTAAGTCCAGAAATTAGAAAATCATTTAAAAACTTTGAAAATTAATATAAAATAATCGGTAACTCGATTGAAAATACTTTGTACATGGAAGTTGCTCAGAACGACGAGACGAATCCGGATACGCCCTCCGTTCGTCTGTCACACGTCCCTAGCATAGCGAACCTGCAACCGTCCCCCTCCGTTTCATCTCTCCGAAAATGCTAAACTTTGGGAAAACTTTCCCGGATGTTTTCCCCCTTTGTCGATATCATATAGCACTGCGTTAGAGCACCCCTAGCACCGCTTATTGTCTTTTCATGCATCTTTTTGCTTGTATTTACTGTTTACCCCCCTCTTCTCTTTGGTAGACCCCGAGACCGCTGCTGATGCCCATGTGATCGAGTACTTCGACGACGAACCTTCTTCCCTTTCAGCGGAGCTTCCAGGCAAGCCCCCCTTTGATCATCTTGATATCGCCCATTCTATTCTCTCATGCTTGCATTAGATTTTGCTATTGTTATTGTTTGCTCCTATTCTGATGCATAGTCTGCTTTTGTAACCTGCTCATTGTACCTTAACTGCTTATCCTAAACTGCTTAGTATAGGTTGGTCAGTGATCCATCAGTGACCCCCACCTTGTCCTTGTTGCCCCTGCTTCATCATCGAAGACCCGATCAACGGGATCGAAGACCAGGCCCTGGCACCGCACATCACTTTCCCCTTAGTTGCTCGACACTACTGGGTTACTATCGAGTGCCGAGGGTGAGACCTCATTAGCACTTCTGATGTTAACCCTGTAGTGTAGCTATTCGGTCGTGGTCATCGAGCGCGATTTCCTCCTTAACCACTTCTGACACGACTCTGTCGTGCAACCCCTCAAGTGTGAACCTCGAGGGTGGATCCTCTTACGTTCACCTTGATGATTACATCGAGTGGAATTTGATACGTCTTCAACGTATCTATAATTTATGAAGTACTCATGCTGTTATATTATCTATCTTGGATGTTTAATGGGCTTTATTATACACTTTTATATGATTTTTGGGACTAACTTATTAACCTAGAGCCCAGTGCCAGTTTCTGTTTTCTCCTTGTTTTAGAGTATCACAGAAAAGGAAAACCAAACGGAGTCCAATTGACGTGCAACTTGACGGAGATCATTTTTGGACTAGAAGAAGCCCACGGAGTACCGGAAGTAGGCCAGAAGAGTCCCGGGCTGCCCACGAGGGTGGGGGGCGCGCCCACCCCCCTAAGGCGCGCCCCCTGCCTCGTGGATAGCCCGGAAACCCCCCTGACGTGAAATCAACGCCAACACCTCTCATATATACCCAAACTTCCAGAAAGAAACCTAGATCAGAAGTTCCGCCGCCACAAGCCTCTGTAGCCACGAGAAGTCAATCTAGGCCCTCTCCGGCACCCTGCCGGAGGGGGCCATCATTACCGGTGGCCATGGAGGAGTATCCCGGAGGGGCCATCATCACCATGAAGGCCAAGGACCAGAGGGTGGAGGCCATGGAGGAGGAAGCACAAGGGGGAGAACCTCTCCTCCTCTCTTCCGGTGGCGCCGGAGTGCCATCGGGAGGGGAATCATCACCACGGTGATCGTCTTCATCGACATCATCATCATCATCACCATCCTCACCTCTTTTACGCGGTCCACTCTCCCACACCCCGCTGTAATCCCTACTTGAATATGGTGCTTTATGCCACATATTATGATCCAATGATGTGTTGCCATCCTATGATGTTTTGAGTAGATATCTTTTGTCTTTGGGTTGATTGATGATCTAGATTGGTATGAGTTGTATGTTTTATTTTGGTGCTGTCCTATGGTGCCCTCCGTGTCGCGCAAGGGTGAGGGACTCCCGCTGTAGGGTGTTGCAATACGTTCATGATTCGCTTATAGTGGGTTGGTGAGTGACTGAAACACAAACCCGAGTAAGAGGGATTGTTGCGTATGGGAATAAAGAGGACTTGATGCTTTAATGCTATGGTTGGGTTTTACCTTAATGATCTTTAGTAGTTGCGGACGCTTGTTAGAGTTCCAATCATAAGTGCATATGATCCAAGTAGAGAAAGTATGTTAGCTTATGCCTCTCCCTCATATGAAACTGCAATAGTGATTACCGGTCTTGTTAACAATTGCCTAGGACAATTCCGCACACCGATCCACCATTATTCCACACTCGCTATTTATAATATTTAGTAATACATTCTAACTTTATGATAACAGCACCTACTTTTATATTTTAGCTCTCCGATTTCATACAAAGTTATCCTCTTCATACCCACAACATAGTTTTATTTCTCGTTGCTAGTTGGAAGCAAACGTTCGGTGTAGGTAGAGTCGTATCAGTGGCAGATAGGGCTTGAGAGAATATTGACCTTACCTTTAGCTCCTTGTGGGTTCGACACTCCATACTTATCACTTCCACCTTTGGAAATTGCTACAATGATTCCTTGCACTTGGGGATTATCAAGCTCTTTTCTGGCGCCGTTGCCGGGGAGCAATAGCGTGGGGTTGATATTCTCGTGTGTGCTTGTTTGCTTTCTTCACTAAGTAGATTTTGTTTTTTCCTTTTTGTTTCTGTTTAGTTGTGGGTGAAACATACAAAAAAAATTAAAAGAATGAAAAAAAAATTACTTGCCTTTCATGCCTAAAAAGTTTTTCAAAAAGAGAAGTGATTGGAAAGTTATGCATTGAAGAAGTGAGGGTCGACCTTGAGCACTTGTGTTCATGCTCACAGTAACAATGTAGAATTTTTCATGGAAGTTTATCTGTAAATAATTATCCCCTTGTATATATCCATTGTATTATAAAAATAAAGTGCCAAGCTTTGGTTTTAGTATGATTAGATTGCTTGTTTACTATGTGCAGAACAAAAACAGAAACTTTGGCTGTAGTGCGTGAATTTACATTTTTTACTGGAAAGTCAAATGGGTCTGAAACTTTTTGCACATTACTTATGTACAAATTGTTCAAATTTTCAAATTTATTTCATAATTTTAGGAGTTACAGAAGTATACTAAACTTCCAGATTACTACAGACTGTCCTGTTTAAGACAGATTCTGTTTTTGATGCATTGATTGCTTGTTTTGATGAAACTATTGATTTCTATCAGTGGATTAAGCCATGGAAAAGTTATATTAAAGTAGCTACAATGAAAAAACAAAATATGAATTGGTTTTCAACAATACTTATAGTAGTGATTTGCTTTGTTATACTAACGGATCTCACAAAGTTTTTGTTAAGTTTTTATGGATGAAGTTTTCGAAGAACGAGGAGTTACTGATGTGAGAAAAATAAAGAGAGGCAAGAGTTCAAGCTTGGGGATGCCCAAGGCACCCCAAGTAAATTTCAAAGGATACTCAAGCATATAAGCTTGGAGACGCCCCGGTTGGCATCCCATCTTTCTTCTTCAACAAATATCGGTATACCTCGGTTTTTGTTTTGTTCACATGATTTGTGTCCTTTGTGTTTTTCTTTTTCTTTAAGAACCATGCTAGTATGAGATGTCCCTTCATCAATTTATAGAATACTTCATGTGCTTCACTTATAACTTTTAAGTACGATCTTATAGAGTTACTCTTTGTGCTTCATTTAAATCTCTTGAGTATGGTTTTATAGAATGCTTCGTGTGCTTCACTTATATATTTTGAGCTTGGATATTGGTTAGTCTATGTTAATTGTAGAATGCTCCATGAACTTCACTTATATCTTTTGGAGTATGAATAATACTATCATTTAAAGTGGTTTGGAAGAGTGTCAACTTTAGGAATTAGTGATCCCACTATTTTGGAGGGTGTTGAATCTTAGTGTGATATTTATGAAAGTGGATTTGGAAGGGTGTCAACTTTAGCTAGTAATGATTCCACTATTTGGAAGAGGTTCCAATTGAGTATGAGAACAAAGTTTCTATCCATGATGCTACTGAAAATTATTATGAGGGAGGAATACATGCTTGTAGGAGTTGCAATAATATCAAGTTTCCTCTCTATGTGCTTAAAGTTTTGAAGTTATACTTGTTTTGCCTTCCTATGCTAGTTGATTGTTGTTCTTATAAATTGTGTGCTCAAAAAATCACTAGTCATAGGAAGTAGGTTATATTTAAATGTGCTAGTCATATTCTTCAAGATGCTCTCTTTGTGCTTCAATTCCTATCTTTTATGTGAGCATCATTGAAATCATCATGCCTAGCTAAAAGGCATTAAAGAAAAGCGCTTGTTGGGAGACAACCCAGTATTTACCCTTACTGTTTTTGTGTGTTTACATGATTAAGCTACTTTAGTAATCATGTTTTATATCTTTTGTTTCAATAAAGTGCCAAGTAAGACCTTTGGGAAGACTTGGGTGAAAGTTAATGTGATCTTGCTGTAAAAAACAGAAACTTTGCACTGACGAGATTAGCTGTCATTTTTTACAGAAGAGTGCTTTTGAGTTGATTTTTTTGCAGAATATTAATAGACAAATTCCTCACGTCCACCAATTTATTTCATAATTTTTGGAGTAGCAGAAGTATGGTTATGTTCAGATCATTACAGACTGTTCTGTTTCTGACAGATTCTGTTTTCATTGCATAGTTTGCTTGTTTTCTAGTTTCTATGACTTATATTTCTCAATATAAATTGTAGAAATGATATGGTATAGTAGGAATTGTGTGAGAACAATTATGAAACTTGTATTTGACAGTACAAAAGTGAATGGTTTACTCTTTATCATACTAACCTATCTCACGAAGTTTTTTAAGTTTTGTGTGATTGAAGTTTTCAAGCTTTGGGTGAGATATCGATATGAGGAGAATAAGGAGAGGAAAGACCCTAAGCTTGGGGATGCCCAAGGCACCCCAAGGTAATATTCAAGGAAGACTCAAGCGCCTAAGCTTGGGGATGCCCCGGAAGGCACTCCCTCTTCGTCTGCAAAACTATTGGTATACCTTACTCGGAGCTATATTTTTATTCGTCACATGATATGTGTTTTGCTTGGAGCGTGTTTTAAATTTTACTTGCTGTTTGAATAAAATCATTGGATCTGAAATATTGAATGAAAAAGAATCCTCCCATGGCTAGTTAATTATTTGACTACTCAGTGTTCTTCACTCATATCTTTTGGAGTAGTTTGTCATTTACTCATGTGCTTCACGTATATCCTATGAGTAAATGGTTGGATAAATTGAATGTCATAAATCTGAATCTATATATGTTTCATATGCTTATAATATGGGGAGTAATGACTTCACACATAATAAGTATAGGTAGTAAACTTGTTGAAAGTTAGCAAATGTAGAATTGGTCACTTGAACAATTCATGAAAGAATATTGAAGGGAGAGGGATTTCACGTATAAATATACTATCTTGGACATCTTTTGTAATTGTGAGCACTCATTAAAATATGACATGCTAAAAGGTTGATGTTGGACAAGGAATACAACGTAATGGGTTATGTTTTCTTATATTTGAAATAAAGTATATTGTGATGGATCGCCCAACACGTTGAGCTTGCCTTTCCCCCTCATGCTAGCCAAATTCCTTGCACCAAGTAGAGATACTACTTGTGCTTCCAAATATCCTTAAACCAAGTTTTGCCATGAGAGTCCTGTTGGAAATATGCCCTAGAGGCAATAATGAATTGGTTATTATTATATTTCCTTGTTCATGATAATCGTTTATTATCCATGCTAGAATTGTATTGATAGGAAACTCAGATACATGTGTGGATACATAGACAACACCATGTCCCTAGTAAGCCTCTAGTTGACTAGCTCGTTGATCAATAGATGGTTACGGTTTCCTGACCATGGACAGTGGATGTCGTTGATAACGGGATCACATCATTAGGAGAATGATGTGATGGACAAGACCCAATCCTAAGCCTAACACAAGATCGTGTAGTTCGTTTGCTCAGAGCTTTTCTAATGTCAAGTATCAGTTCCTTAGACCATGAGATTGTGCAACTCCCGGATACCGTAGGTATGCTTTGGGTGTACCAAACGTCACAACGTAACTGGGTGGCTATAAAGGTGCACTACAGGTATCTCTGAAAGTGTTTGTTGGGTTGGCACGAATTGAGACTGGAATTTGTCACTCCGTGTAAACGGAGAGGTATCTCTGGGCCCACTCGGTAGGACATCATCATAATGTGCACAATGTGACCAAGGAGTTGATCACGGGATGATGTGAGTTACTGAACGAGTAAAGAGACTTGCCGGTAACGAGATTGAACAAGGTATCGGGATACCGACGATCGAATCTCGGGCAAGTAACATACCGATAGACAAAGGGAATTGTATACGGGATTGATTGAATCCCCGACATCGTGGTTCATCCAATGAGATCATCGTGGAACATGTGGGAGCCAACATGGGTATCCAGATCCCGCTGTTGGTTATTGACCGGAGAACGTCTCCGTCATGTCTGCATGGTTCCCGAACCCGTAGGGTCTACACACTTAAGGTTCGATGACGCTAGGGTTATAGGGAAAAGATATACGTGGTTACCGAATGTTGTTCGGAGTCCCGGATGAGATCCCGGACGTCACGAGGAGTTCCGGAGGTAAAGATTTATATATGGGAAGTCCTGTTTTGGTCACCGGAAAAGTTTCGGGTGTTATCGGTAATGTACCGGGACCACCGGGAGGGTCCCGGGGGTCCACCAAGTGGGGCCACCAGCCCCAGAAGGCTGCGTGGGCCAAGTGTGGGAGGGGACCAGCCCCAGGTGGGCTGGTGCGCCCCCCACCAAGGCCCAAGGCGCATGGGAGAGTGGGAGGGGGCAAACCCTAGGTCCAGATGGGCCTTAAGGCCCACCCTAGTGGCGCCCCCCTCTCCTCCCCTTGGCCGCCCCCCTAGATGGGATCTAGGGCTGGCCGCCACCCCTTGGGGTGGAAACCCTAGAGGGGCGCAGCCCCCTCCCCCCTATATATAGTTGAGGTTTGGGGCTGCCCAAGACATGAGAACGTCTCTCTTTCGGCGCAGCCCTACCCCTCTCCCTCCTCCTCTCCCGCGGTGCTTGGCGAAGCCCTGCGGGATTGCCACGCTCCTCCACCACCACCACGCCGTCGTGCTGCTGCTGGATGGAGTCTTCCCCAACCTCCCCCTCTCTCCTTGCTGGAGTACTCCATAGATTGATCTTGGTGATGTGTAGAAAATTTTGAATTTCTGCTACGTTCCCCAACAGTGGTATCAGAGCTAGGTCTATGCGTAGTTTCTATGCACGAGTAGAACACAAAGTAGTTGTGGGCGTCGATTTTGTCAATTTACTTGCCGTTACTAGTCTTATCTTGATTCGGCGGCATCGTGGGATGAAGCGGCCCGGACCGACCTTACACGTACTCTTACGTGAGACAGGTTCCACCGACTGACATGCACTAGTTGCATAAGGTGGCTAGCGGGTGTCTGTCTCTCCCACTTTAGTCGGATCGGATTCGATGAAAAGGGTCCTTATGAAGGGTAAATAGAAATTGGCATATCACGTTGTGGCTTTTGCGTAGGTAAGAAACGTTCTTGCTAGAATCCCATAGCAGCCACGTAAAACATGCAACAACAATTAGAGGACGTCTAACTTGTTTTTGCAGGGCATGCTATGTGATGTGATATGGCCAAAAGGATGTGATGAATGATATATGTGATGTATGAGATTGATCATGTTCTTGTAATAGGAATCACAACTTGCATGTCGATGAGTATGACAACCGGCAGGAGCCATAGGAGTTGTCTTAATTTATTGTATGACCTGCGTGTCATTGAATAATGCCATGTAAATTACTTTACTTTATTGCTAAGCGCGTTAGCCATAGAAGTAGAAGTAATCGTTGGCGTGACAACTTCATAAAGACACAATGATGGAGATCATGGTGTCATGCTGGTGACGAAGATGATCATGGTGCCCCGAAGATGGAGATCAAAGGAGCAAAATGATATTGGCCATATCATGTCACTATTTGATTGCATGTGATGTTTATCATGTTTTGCATCTTATTTGCTTAGAACGACGGTAGCATAAATAAGATGATCCCTCACTAAAATTTCAAGAGAAGTGTTCCCCCTAACTGTGCACCGTTGCGAAGGTTCGTTGTTTCGAAGCACCACGTGATGATCGGGTGTGATAGATTCTAACGTTCGAATACAATGGGTGTTGACGAGCCTAGCATGTACAGACATGGCCTCAGAACACATGCGAAACACTTAGGTTGACTTGACGAGCCTAGCATGTATAGACATGGCCTCGGAACACAAGAGACCGAAAGGTCGAACATGAGTCGTATAGCAGATACGATCAACATGGAGATGTTCACCGATGATGACTAGTCCGTCTCACGTGATGATCGGACACGGCCTAGTTTGACTCGGATCATGTATCACTTAGATGACTAGAGGGATGTCTATCTGAGTGGGAGTTCATTCAATAATCAGATGAACTTAATTATCATGAACATAGTCAAAAGGTCTTTGCAAATTATGTCATAGTTTACGCTTTAGTTCTACTATTTAAGATATGTTCCTGGAGAAAATTTAGTTGAAAGTTGGTAGTAGCAATTATGCGGACTGGGTCCGTAAACTGAGGATTGTCCTCATTGCTGCACAGAAGGCTTATGTCCTTAATGCACCGCTCGGTGTGCTGAACCTCAGCGTCGTCTGTAGATGTTGCGAAACATCTGACATACACGTTTTGATGACTACGTGATAGTTCAGCGCGTAATGCTAACGGTCTAGAATTGTGGCACCAAAGACGTTTTGAAACGTCGCAGAACATATGAGATGTTCCGAAGACTGAAATTGGGATTTCAGACTAGTGCCCACGTCAAGAGGTATGAGACCACTGACAAGTTTCTTAAGCCTGCAGACTAAGGGAGAAAAGCTCAATCGTTGAGCATGTGCTCAGATTGTCTGAGTACTGCAATCACTTGAATCGAGTGGGAGTTAATATTCCAGATGAGATAGTGATGGTTCTCCATAGTCACTGCCACCAAGCTATTAGAGCTTCGTGATGAACTATAACATATCAGGGATAGATATGATGATCCTTGAGCAACTCGCGATGTTTGACACCGAAAAAGTAGAAATCAAGAAGGAGCATCAATTGTTGATGGTTAGTATAACCACTAGTTTCTAGAAGGGCAAGGGCAAAAGGGATACTTCATGAAACAACAAATCATTTGCTGCTCTAGTGAAGAATCCCAAGGTTGAACCCAAACCCGAGAGTAAGTGCTTCTGTAATGAGGGGAACGGTCACTGAAGCAGTACTACCCTAGATACTTGGTAGATGAGAAGGCAGGCAAGGTCGACAGAAGTATATTGGATATACATTATATGAATGTGTACTTTACTAGTACTCCTAGCAGCACTAGGGTATTAGATACCGGTTCGGTTGCTAAGTGTTAGTAACTCGAAATAAAAGCTGCGGAATAAACGGAGACTAGCTAAAGGTGAGATGACGATATGTGTTGGAAGTGTTTCCAAGGTTGATGTGATAAAGCATCGCATGCTCCCTCTACCATCGAGATTTGGTGTTTGCGTTGAGCATGATTGGATTATGTCTATCGCAATATGGTTATTCATTTAAGGAGAATAATGGTTACTCTGTTTATTTGAATAATACCTTCAATGGTCTTGCACCTAAAATGAATCTCGTTCGCAGTGATACACATGTTCGTGGCAAAAGATATAAAATAGTAATGATAGTACCACATACTTGTGGCACTGCCATTTGAGTCATATTGGTATAGAACGCATGAAGAAGCTCCATGTAGATGGATCTTTAGACTCAGTCGTTTTTGAAAAGATTGAGACATGCGAACCATGTCTATTGGTATATATGCATGAAGAAACTCCATGTAGATGGATCGTTTGGACTCACTTGATTTTGAATCACCTGAGACATGCAAATTATACCACATGGGCAAGATGACTGAAAGGCCTCGTTTTCAGTAAGATGGAACAAGAGAGCAACTTATTGGAAGTAATACATTTTGATGTATGCAGTCCAATGAGTGCTGAGGCATGCAGTGGATATCGTTATGTTCTTACTTCACAGATGATTTGAGTAGATGCCGAGTGTATTTACTTGATGAAACACAAGTCTGAATTATTGAAAGGTTCAAGTAATTTCAGAGTGAAGTTGAAGATCGTCGTGACAAGAGGATAAAATGTCTATGATATGATCATAGAGATATCTGAGTTACGAGTTTGGCACACAATTAAGACATTGTGGAAAGTGTTTCACAATTAATACCGCCTGGAACACCATAGTGTGATGGTGTGTCCAAACATCATAACTGCACCCTATTGGATATGGTGCATACCATGATGTCTCTTATCGAATTACCACTATCGTTTATGGGTTAGGCATTAGAGATAACCGCATTCACTTTAAAAGGGGCACCACGCAATTCCGTTGAGACGACACCGTTTAGAGAAACCTAAGTTGTCGTTTCTTAAAAGTTTGGGGCTGCGAAGCTTATGTGAAAAAGTTTCAGGCTGATAAGCTCGAACCCAAAGCGGATAAATGCATCTTCATAGAATACCCAAAACAGTTGGGTATACCTCCTATTTCAGATCTGGAAGCAAAAGTAATTGCTTCTAGAAACGAGTCCTTTCTCGAGGAAAAGTTTCTCTCGAAAGAATTGAGTGGGAGGATGGTGGAGACTTGATAAGGTTATTGAACCGTCACTTCAACTAGTGTGTAGCAGGGCACAGGAAGTTGTTCCTGTGGCACCTACACCAATTGAAGTGGAATCTTATGATAGTGATCATGAAACTTCGGATCAAGTCACTACCAAACCTCGTAGGACGACGAGGATGCGCACTACTTCAGAGTGGTACGTGATTCTGTCTTGGAAGTCATGTTGCTAGACAACAATGAACCTACGAGCTATGGAGAAGCGATGGTGGGCCCATATTCCGACAAATGGTTAGAAGCCATGAAATCCGAGAAGGATCCATGTATCAGAACAAAGCATGGACTTTGGTGAACTTGCCCAATGATCGGCAAGCGATTGAGATAAATGGATCTTCAAGAAGAAGACGGATGTGGACGGTAATGTTACCGTCTATGAAGCTCGACTTGTGGCAAAGAGTATTTTCACAAGTTCAAGGAGTTGACTACGATGAGATTTTCTCACCCGTAGTGATGCTTAAGTCCGTCGGAATCATGTTAGCATTAGCTGCATTTATGAAATCTGGCAGATGGATGTCAAAACAAGTTTCCTTACCAGTTTTCGTAAGGAAAGGTTGTATGTGATACAATCAGAAAGGTTTTGTCGATCCTAAGGATGCTAAAAGGTATGCTAGCTCCAGCGATCCTTCCATGGACTAGAGCAAGCATCTCGGAGTCAGAATATACGCTTTGATGGAGTGATCAAAGTTTTTGGGTTTATACAAAGTTTGTTAGAAACTTGTATTTACAATAAAGTGAGTGGGAGCGCTACAACATTTCTGATAAGTATATATGAATGACATATTGTTGATCCGAAATGATGTAAAATTTCTGGAAAGCGTAAAGGGTTGTTTGAAAGGAGTTTTTTTAAAGGAAGACCTGGATAAAGCTGCTTACATATTGGGCATAAAGATCTATAGAGATAGATCAAGACGCCCGATGATACTTTCAAAGAACGCACACCTTGACATGATTTTGAAAGAGTTCAAAATAGATCAGCAAAGAAGGAGTTCTTGGCTGTGTTACAAGGTGTGAGTATTGAGTAAGACTCAAGACCTGACCACAGCAGAAAAGAGAGAAAGGACGAAGGTCGTCCCCTATGCTTCAGACGCAGGCTCTACAGTATGCTATGCTGTGTACCGCACATGAAGTGTGCCTTGCCATGAGTTGGTCAAGGGGTACAATAGTGATCCGGGAATGGATCACATGACAGCGGTCGAACTTATCCTTAGTATCTAGTGGACTAAGGAATTTTCTCGATTACGGAGGTGAAAAGGAGTTCGTCGTAAAGGGTTACGTCGATGCGAACTTTGACACTAATCCGGATGACTCTGAGTAGTAAACCGGATTCGTATAGTAGAGTAATTATTTGAAATGGCTCCAAGTAGCGCATGGTAGCATCCACAAGATGACATAGATATTCGTAAAGCACACAGATCTGAAAGGTTCAGACCCGTTGACTAATAACCTCTCTCACAAGCATAACATGATCAAACCAGAACTCATTGAGTGTTAATCACATAGAGATGTGAACTAGATTGTTGACTCTAGTAAACTCTTTGGATGTTGGTCACATGGTGATGTGACCTATGAGTGTTAATCACATGGTGATGTGGACTAGATTATTGACTCTAGTGCAAGTGGGAGACTGTTGGAAATATGCCCTAGAGGCAATAATGAATTGGTTATTATTATATTTCCTTGTTCATGATAATCGTTTATTATCCATGCTAGAATTGTATTGATAGGAAACTCAGATACATGTGTGGATACATAGACAACACCATGTCCCTAGTAAGCCTCTAGTTGACTAGCTCGTTGATCAATAGATGGTTACGGTTTCCTGACCATGGACATTGGATGTCGTTGATAACGGGATCACATCATTAGGAGAATGATGTGATGGACAAGACCCAATCCTAAGCCTAGCACAAGATCGTGTAGTTCGTTTGCTCAGAGCTTTTCTAATGTCAAGTATCAGTTCCTTAGACCATGAGATTGTGCAACTCCCGGATACCGTAGGTATGCTTTGGGTGTACCAAACGTCACAACGTAACTGGGTGGCTATAAAGGTGCACTACAGGTATCTCTGAAAGTGTCTGTTGGGTTGGCACGAATCGAGACTGGAATTTGTCACTCCGTGTAAACGGAGAGGTATCTCTGGGCCCACTCGATAGGACATCATCATAATGTGCACAATGTGACCAAGGAGTTGATCATGGGATGATGTGAGTTACGGAACGAGTAAAGAGACTTGCCGGTAACGAGATTGAACAAGGTATCGGGATACCGACGATCGAATCTCGGGCAAGTAACATACTGATAGACAAAGGGAATTGTATACGGGATTGATGGAATCCCCGACATCGTGGTTCATCCGAAGAGATCATCGTGGAACATGTGGGAGCCAACATGGGTATCCAGATCCCGCTGTTGGTTATTGACCGGAGAACGTCTCAGTCATGTCTGCATGGTTCCCGAACCCGTAGGGTCTACACACTTAAGGTTCGATGACGCTAGGGTTATAGGGAAAAGATATACGTGGTGACCGAATGTTGTTCGGAGTCCCGGATGAGATCCCGGACGTCACGAGGAATTCCGGAATGGTCCGGAGGTAAAGATTTATATATGGGAAGTCCTGTTTTGGTCACCGGAAAAGTTTCGGGTGTTATCGGTAATGTACCGGGACCACCGGGAGGGTCCCGGGGGTCCACCAAGTGGGGCCACCAGCCCCAGAAGGCTGCGTGGGCCAAGTGTGGGAGGGGACCAGCCCCAGGTGGGCTGGTGCGCCCCCCACCAAGGCCCAAGGCGCATGGGAGAGTGGGAGGGGGCAAACCCTAGGTCCAGATGGGCCTTAAGGCCCACCCTAGTGGCGCCCCCTCTCCTCCCCTTGGCCGCCCCCCTAGATGGGATCTAGGGCTGGCCGCCACCCCTTGGGGTGGAAACCCTAGAGGGGCGCAGCCCCCTCCCCCCTATATATAGTTGAGGTTTGGGGCTGCCCAAGACATGAGAACGTCTCTCTTTCGGCGCAGCCCTACCCCTCTCCCTCCTCCTCTCCCGCGGTGCTTGGCGAAGCCCTGCGGGATTGCCATGCTCCTCCACCACCACCACGCCGTCGTGCTGCTGCTGGATGGAGTCTTCCCCAACCTCCCCGTCTCTCCTTGCTGGATCAAGGCGTGGGAGACGTCACCGGGCTGCACGTGTGTTGAACGCGGAGGCACCGTTCTTCGGTGCTCAGATCGGAATCAACCGCGATCTGAATCGCTACGAGTACGACTCCCTCATCCACGTTCTTGCAACGCTTCCGCATCGCGATCTACAAGGGTATGTAGATCCACTCCCCTTCCCCTCGTTGCTAGAGTACTCCATAGATTGATCTTGGTGATGCGTAGAAAATTTTGAATTTCTGCTACGTTCCCCAACAAGTCCACACCATACCTACCTACAGATTGAGTAAGATCCTTCAAGTAAGTTGTCATCGGTGCAAGCAATAAAAATTGCCCTCTAAATATGTATGATTGACTAGTGTGGAGGAAATAAGCTTTATACGATCTTGTGATGTGGAAGAAATAAAAGCGACGGACTACATAATAAAGGTCCATATCACAAGTGGCAATATAAAGTGACGTTCTTTCGCATTAAGATCTTGTGCATCCAACCCTGAAAGCGCATGGCAACCTCTGCTTCCCTCTGCGAAGGGCCTATCTTTTACTTTTATCTCTTAACCTTATGCAAGAGTCATGGTGATTTTCACCTTTCCTTTTTGCATTTTATCTTTTGGCAAGCACCTTGTGTTAGAAAGATTATGATATATATATCCAATTGGATGTAAGGCATCATGAACTATTATTGTTGACATTACCCTTGAGGTAAAAGGTTGGGAGGCGAATCTATAAGCCCCTATCTTTCTCTGTGTCTGATTAAAACTTTGAACCCATAAATATCGCGTGAGTGTGAGCAATTGTGAAAGACTATATGATAGTTGAGTATGTGGAGTTTGCTAAATCAAAGCTCTGACATAGACTCTTCCTGAAAATAAGATGAATTGTAATTGTTTGACGAATGATAACACGGTTTGATAGTTTCCAAGAAAGTTTATGATCTATACCTTAACACGTGAATTGCTTGTTACTTGATCATGAAAAGTTTTATGAGATGAGCTATTGTTATGACATTTAATGATGCTAGAAAAAGTGATCATAATTATCATTGATCAAACTTAAGCACTTGCTAGCATTCACACTTCATAAATTATTTCTTTATCATTTACCTACTCGAGGACGAGCAGGAATTAAGCTTGGGGATGCTGATACGTCTTCAACATATCTATAATTTATGAAGTATTCATGCTGTTCTATTATCTATCTTGGATTTTTAATGGGCTTTATTATACACTTTTATATGATTTTTGGGACTAACTTATTAACCTAGAGCCCAGTGACAGTTTCTGTTTTCTCCTTGTTTTAGAGTATCGCAGAAAAGGAAAACCAAACGGAGTCCAATTGACGTGAAACTTGACGCAGATCATTTTTGGACCAGAAGAAGCCCACGGAGTACTGGAAGTAGGCTAGAAGAGTCCCGGGCTGCCCACGAGGGTGGGGGGCGCGCCCCCTGCCTCGTGGATAGCCCGGAAACCCCCCCTGACGTGAAATCAACGCCAACACCTCTCATATATACCCAAACTTCCAGAAAGAAACCTAGATCGGAAGTTCCACCGCCACAAGCCTCTGTAGCCATGAGAAGTCAATCTAGGCCCTCTCCGGCACCCTGCCGGAGGGGGCCATCATCACCGGTGGCCATGGAGGAGTATCCCGGAGGGGCCATCATCACCATGAAGGCCAACGACCAGAGGGTGGAGGCCATGGAGGAGGAAGCACAAGGGGGAGAACCTCTCCTCCTCTCTTCCGGTGGCGCCAGAGTGCCATCGGGAGGGGAATCATCGCCACGGTGATCGTCTTCATCAACATCAACATCATCATCACCATCCTCACCTCTTTTACGGGGTCCACTCTCCCGCGCCCCGCTGTAATCCCTACTTGAACATGGTGCTTTATGCCACATATTATGATCCAATGATGTGTTGCCATCCTATGATGTTTTGAGTAGATATCTTTTGTCTTTGGGTTGATTGATGATCTAGATTGGTATGAGTTGTATGTTTTATTTTGGTGCTGTCCTATGGTGCCCTCCGTGTCGCGCAAGGGTGAGGGACTCCCGCTGTAGGGTGTTGCAATACGTTCATGATTCGCTTATAGTGGGTTGGTGAGTGACTGAAACACAAACCCGAGTAAGAGGGATTGTTGTGTATGGGAATAAAGAGGACTTGATGATTTAATGCTATGGTTGGGTTTTACCTTAATGATCTTTAGTATAGTTGCGGACGCTTGCTAGAGTTCCAATCATAAGTGCATATGATCCAAGTGAAGAAAGTATGTTAGCTTATGCCTCTCCCTCATATGAAACTGCAATAGTGATTACCGGTCTTGTTAACAATTGCCTAGGACAATTCCGCACACCGATCCACCATTATTCCACACTCGCTATTTATAATATTTAGTAATATATTCTAACTTTATGATAACATCACCTACTTTTATATTTTAGCTCTCCGATTTCATACAAAGTTATCCTCTTCATACCCACAACATAGTTTTATTTCTCATTGCTAGTTGGAAGCAAACGTTCGGTGTACGTAGAGTCGTATTAGTGGCAGATAGGGCTTGAGAGAATATTGATCTTACCTTTAGCTCCTTGTGGGTTCGACACTCCATACTTATCACTTCCACCTTTGGAAATTGCCACGATGATTCCTTGCACTTGGGGATTATCAGAATTCACCGGGGGTGATTCCTCGAGTTTCCCCCTTGATGTTTGGACACACGGATACTTGGACTTTACAACTGTTACTTGGAAAGGCGGGTCGACCCTGAGGGGTACCCGTGAGTGATGTGGAGATGGGTTGACCTGGAGGGTGCCCGCGAGATAATTACGAGGCGTGGCCGGGCATTCCTAGCCCTTGCCGCAAGTCCTCGAGACGGGGCGATGGGGTGACATCTTTCGTGAGTCTCTGCTTGTTACCGCGCGTTCCTAATCCACTACGATTTGGATATTTGATCCGAGGGTCCTCTGTCCTGATAGCACTAACCATCACGTGGGCATAGTATGGGCGTTCTGCGTCGTATACATCAGCCGAAGCTTAATAGACGTCAGCGATTGAGCGGTGCGCGCCGGGTTGGACTGCGTAAGCACCTGCCTTTTTGAAGGAGGTAGCTAGGTCTGCTCATCGGCCGCCCTCGCAACATGCAGGAGTTCCCGGGGCGATGGCCCATGACCCCTGGGAGCATAGGTTTAGTCCGGCGTGCTTGACCTCTCTATTAAGCCTAGGTCGGGTTGCGGCGTATTGTTTGGCCGAGGCTGGGCATGACCCATGAAAGTGTGTCCGGCCGGAGTTAATCGAGCGTGGTGGGTAAGTTGGTGCACCCCTGCAGGGAAGAAAACATCTATCGATAGCATGTCATACGGTAACGGACACTTGGAGTTGTATCATCCCGATCGATACAACTAGAACTGGATACTTGAGATGAGACATGGATATGAAAAATGGATAGTATGGCTCTGGGATTGCTTTCTCGCAGGGAGTCGAGAAAGGATCTCTGGCCGAGGTTGATAACACTTCTACTACTTTACTTTATGCTACTCTACTCCCTCCTGTTGCTGCAAGATGGTGGTTTCTAGAAGATGCTAGTCTTCGACAGGCTAGGCTTTCCCCTTCTCTTCTGGCATTCTGCAGTCCAGTCCACAGATACAACCCTTTTCATTTATACCGATGCATATGTAGTGTAGATCCTTGCTTGCGAGTACTTTGGATGAGTACTCACGGTTGCTTTGCTCCCCCCTTTCCCCCTTTCTTCTTCTTTCCGGTTGATGCAACCAGATGTCGAGCCCAGGAGCCAGATGCCATTGCCGATGCCTGCTACTACGTGGAGACCGCCGACGACCAGGAGTAGTTAGGAGGCTCCCAGGCAGGAGGCCTTGCCTTTTTGATCGATGTTGCTTTTGTGCTAGCCTTCTTAAGGCAAACTTGTTTAACTCATGTCTGTACTCAGATAATGTTGCTTCCGCTGACTCTTGTGTATTCGAGCTTATGTATTCGAGCCCTCGAGGCCCCTGGCTTGTAATATAAAGCTTGTATTATTTTAATTTGTATCTAGAGTTGTGTTGTGATATCTTCCCATGAGTCCTTGATCTTGATCGTACACTTTTGCATGTATGATTAGTGTACGATTGAATCGAGGGCGTCACACCTCCCCTCCTCTTTTGTTCCCCCTTATAGGGGAATTATGGCAGGGGCACAGGCCAGGGTAGGAGCCCTAGGGCTGGCTGGCCACCTTTGTGGTGCGTGTGGCTGCTTCCCCTCTCCCCCACCAATATATATGTGGGAGGGGGCACCACACAAGGAAACGACAATTGCTTAGTCGTGTGCGGCGTCCCCCTCCACAGTTTAGTCCCTCGGTCATATTTTCATAGTGCTTACACTACTGCAGGATGCTGCTAACGCGACACTACGATCAGAGATCCTTTGACGAAACTGTGTGTGATGCATTAATCGCAAACAGTGATGTAAAAACCATCAAAAAGGTGCAAAACACTTGCGATGACGGATACATCAAACATGTTTCCGATTTTAGTTGCGTGTGCGATGTAGGGCATACGGTTCAGTTCAATGAACTGTTTGCGATGAGGAAGAAGAACATAAACGGGCAGCCAGATGAAGGCGTGTGCTATATACATCATATAGTTCACTCGGATTAACTGTTTGTGATGAGGACGAACAACAGAAATGGGCAGCTAGATAAAGGTATGTGCGATTGAGGGCATACACTTCTGAAGGATTAACTGTTTGCGATTAGGCAACAGAACATAAATGGTCAGCCAGATCAAAGTGTTTGTGATTGATGGCATACACTTCACACGGATGAACTGTTTGTGATTAGCCACAACAAACAGAAACAATTTGACAGATCAACGTGTGCGCGCTAGACGGGCACACATTCTAATTAAAAGAAGCATGCGCGATGGTAATAACGAGCGTGCACGGTTGTTGGAACAAGACGTGTGCTGACATTGCCTATTGCAGTGCACCCTATGGTGCAAACTCCACGTACGCGGCCGAGAAAGCGTGCCCACGTTACGCCATCTGGGAATAGTGTCGCACTTAGAAATTATAGAGCCGTCAATAAATTTTGAGCATGCGTCCTGTCACATTTCAAATTACTACCACACTATATTTAATTGCAAACCTGTTCACACTGATTAAAACCTAAACGGTTTCCCACTTAGGAGCGTATTAGTACTCGGTTATAAATACTACTACTCCAAGATGACTGCACATTCCTCCTCAACTCCTCATCCATAAAAACAAACAAGTCATTCATCATCGTTCCCTTGCGTCTGCCATTGCCAGCGTGAGTTCTGGGTCGAGAGATTGCCACCAAGGAGAGGCGAGCATGGAAGCGGAAGAACGAGAGATGTCCCGCCTCGCCACAAAAGCAGCTGACATGTCCCACCGCGCAGTCGTAGCAGCACAGAGGTCCCGTCGCGCCGCCGAAGCAGCACAGAGGTCCCGCCGCGCCATCGATGCATCAGACTGGTCCGGCCGCGCCGCAGAAGCGACAGAGATGTCCCGCCGCACCGCAAGTGCACGAGACATGACCTCCCGCGCCGCGGCAGCCTGGGAAAGTGTCTCGCGGGCAGGCAAGGACTCTTACAGGCGCATGCATGCGATCGTCCATAGCCAGATGGACTAGATCTCTGGCTAGGCGAGGTTGCAAGACGACCTGAAAGCCTCATTTGAACAGGCTACCGGCGTCATCCGGCAACTAAGGGAGGGCAATGAGAAGCTCCGAGCCGAGCGCGACCTGTTGAGGGTGAAGATCGTCGGAAGTGCGGAGCAGCAGGAGGAGACAACTGCCTTGTTGAAGAGGACCGCCGTCATCGTCAAGAAACTTATGGACGAGAATGACATGCTCCGCATCGAGTGCCAAAGGCTAGTGGAGGAATCCGTGGATGCTCTCAAGTAGCGTCTTGAGGACACAAAAGAGCTCATCACCGCTCGCCGCGGAGACTAGTTCCCGCGGCCTGCAAGAACGCATCAAGAAAGTAGACATCAGCGAGCCAGATCATTGTCTTCCTTCTTCTTTTGCCCTTGCATATTTCGGGCATTGCCGCATGTGGATTTGTTAATTATCTTCCTAAATATGTAAGACAATTATTATCCACTGTCATCGTCCTTATATTCATTAGTCTTGCTATAAGTCGCAGTCGATGCTACATAGGTCCGTCGGATCTTACATCAAGATCTGTGGAAAACTTTCTTTTCAAATTTTCTTTTTTCTCTCTTAAATCTCAGTCCAGTGAGACATAGCCACGCCGTGAAATAGAGGCTCGGGCACCACTAATGGAGACATTGGGAGGGAGGTGCGCGGCGGATAGAGGTCAAAGGGCTCTCCTCCCGATGAGCACGCGCAGGGGTCTGATCGCACACCTCCCGTACTCAAATAGCTACCCCGCACGACACCTCCTAGCCAATAAAAAAAGGGGACGCGTGGCGACACGTAATTGGTAAGTAGAACGCCCACGGTTTCAATATTATTTGTGTTTCCGATTTGTAACATGACAACACTTGTTCCAAAATGACTTTGTTGATTGTTAATGTGTGCGCCTTCGCAAATCGGTTAGAAAAATTACCATAGCATGTTGGTGCCATGTCATGACACCATGCCAAGTTTCATGATTTTCAAGCGAGTTTTGGATTTACGGGAATTTTAAAACCAAGTTTCTCGATGTTTTCGGCCAAACCAAGACGCCCGGATGTTTGAATTCCATTCTCACTTCGTCCACGGGACCTAGAAGTTCGCCCAAGTACACATAAATGATTTTCCAACTAACTTTTGCATACTGGAGCATGCGCTTGTACTTCAAATTTGAATTATGTGCATTAAATGCCTAGAAAATGAATTAATGTATAAAAAGGCCAAATGAACCCAAAATAATTCCAAAATTTAGCACGAAACTCCTATTTGGTCTAAGCTGCCTGTGTAAAAAAATCAAGCAGCAGAAGGCAGTGTATATCATTTCGCACACATAGGTGACACGTTCCCTCTCGGAACCATGAGCCTTCTTGAGGGAAGCTCCGGTTTGCAAGAAGTATATACCAAAGCTTGTCCCAATTCGGCTAAAAAATCTACCACAGCATGTTGGTGCCATGTCATGACACCATGCCAAGTTTCATGATTTTCATGCGTGTTTTGGATTTACAGGAATTAAAAAACCAAGTTTCTCAATATTTCCAGCCGAGGCATGACGCCCAGATGTTTGAATTCCATTCCCATTTCTTGCATGGGACCTACAAATTCACCCAAGGACACACATGTGATTATTCAACCAACTTTGGTGCACTGGAGCATGTGATTGTAGTTCAAATTTGAATTATGCACATTAAATGCCCAAAAAATTAATTAATGTATAAAAAAGGCCAAACAAACCCGGAATAATTCCAAAATTTAGCACGATACTTCTATTTGGTCTAATCTACCCGTGTAAAAAAATTAAGGCGAGAGAAGGCAGTGTATGTCGTTCCACACACGGAGGTGACACGTTCCCTCTCGGAACCACGAGCCTTCTTGAGAGAAGCTCCGGTTTGCAAGAAGCTTATACCAAAGCTTGCCCAATTCGGCCAAAAAAGTTACCACATCATGTTGGTGCCATGTCATGACACCATGCCAAGTTTCATGATTTTTAGGCATGTTTTGGATTTACAGGAATTAAAAAACTAAGTTTCTCAATCTTTCCGGCCGAGCCACGATGCCCAGATGTTTGCATTTCATTCCCATTTCTTGCATGGGACCTCGAAATTCACCCAAGGACGCACATGCGATTTTTCAACCAACTTTGGTGCACTGGAGCATGTGCTTGTAGTTCAAATTTGAATTATGCATATTAAATGCCCAGAAATTCAATTAATGTATAAAAAAGGCCAAACGAACTCGGAATAATTCCAAAATTTAGCACGATACTTCTATTTGGTCTAATCTTCTTGTGTAAAAAAATTAAGGCTGGAGAAGGCAGTGTACGTATGTCGTTTCGCACACGGAGGTGACATGTTCCCTCTCGAAACCACGAGCCTTCTTGAAAGAAGCTTCGGTTTGCAAGAAGCTTGTACCAAAGCTTGTCCCAATTCGGGGAAAAAAAATTACCACAGCATGTTGGTGCCATGCCATGACACTATGCCAAGTTTCATGATTTTCGGGCGTGTTTTGGATTTACATGAATTAAAAAAACCAAATTTCTCAATCTTTTCGGCCGAGCCACGACGCCCAGATGTTTGAATTTCATTCCCATTTCTTGCATGGGACCTAGAAATTTACCCAAGGACACACATGTGATTTTCAACCAACTTCGGTGCACTGGAGCATGTGCTTCTAGTTCAAATTTGAATTATGCACATTAAATGACCAAAAATTCAATTAATGTATAAGAAAGTCCAAACGAACCCGGAATAATTCCAAATTTTAACACGACACTCATATAGTTCTATGTTGCCTCTATAAAAAATCAAGGGGGGAGGCAGCGTATATCATTTCACACACAAAGGTGACACGTCCCCCCTCGGAAACCACGAGTCTTCTCGAGAGAAGCTCCGGTTTGCAAGAAGCTTATACCAAAAACTTGTCCAAATGTGGATTTTTTTACCACAGTATGTTGGTGCCATGAAATGACACCATGCCAAGTTTCATGATTTTCAGGCGAGTTTTGAATTTCCAGGAATTTAAAAACCAAGTTTCTCAATGTTCCCGGCCGAGCCACGACGCCCAAATGTTTGAATTTCATTCCCATTTCTTGCATGGGACCTATAAATTCACCCAAAGACACACATGTGATTTTTTAAAAAACTTTGGTGCACTGGAGCATGTGCTTGTAGTTCAAATTTGAATTATGCACATTAAATGCCTAGAAACTCAATTAATACATAAAAATGCCAAATGAACCCGAAATAATTCCAAATTTAAACACGACACTCATGTAGTTGCATGTTCACTGTACATAAATGTTCTAGCAATTCAGACACCATCCTTTCCCTCAGTAACACCATTTTGTCTTTCAAACATAATGAAAAAATCAGGTATACCACAAACAGTTTACTAGAAAGAATCGTGTGGGATGCGATATAAAATATCTTGGCGCACCATCTTGTCTGGCTTACGCAGGAAGCTTCGTCGTCTACAGTCCACCGCCCCCGCTTCAACTACACTTGCGCGCCATTTTCTCGCGGCACCGAGCAAAAAATTTCTGCCACCGCGGAAATATCTATCTCCCCGCCCCCTCCCTCCCACCAAAAGCCACATTTCCACTGTTCCTCCTTGCTTTCCAAGTTCAAACCTTCACTGCTGCTTACTGGCAGCTCAGCCTCCTCACCGGCGACCCTTCTTCTTGCAGCACCGCCTCCTCACCGGCTACCCTTCTTCTTGCAGTGCTGCCTCCTCATCCGCGACCCTTCTTCTTACAGCGCCGCCTCCTCACCGGCGACCCTTCTTCTTGCTGCGCGGCCTCCTCGCCGCCGACCCTCCTTCTTGCTACGCGGCCTCGTCGATATGGTCAGATAATCCACACCCACCCACACCATCCTCCTCCTCCCCCCTCCCACATGTCCTGACCGACGGCGCAACACCTTCCACCGAAATCACTGCCCCCTCCTCCAATTAAGCGCCGCCCACAGCCATTTTGCATGCAGTATAACGTGGAGCTCAGTAGCATCTGGCAGCGGAGAAGCAAATGGTGGCCGCACACGCGCACGAGGTCGCTATGGCTGCCATGCGTGCCGGTCGCCAGATCTTGGAGGAGCACCTCGTCTTCGAGGCCACCGTCGACACCGCCACGCGGTTGTCTACATTAAAATACAATTTGTGCTGTTTTCTCGAGGCCACCGCCAGTGCCTTCTAGTGATTTGTCCTCTGTAATATTAATATGCAATCTGATGTTCAGTTAACAGTTTGGTCCTCTGAAATGTAATGTTCAGTTAACAGTTTGGTCCTCTGAAACGTAATGTCCAGTTAACAGTTTGGTCCTCTGAAATGTAATGTTCAGTCAACAGTTTGGTCCTCTGAAATGTAATGTTCAGTTAACAGTTTGGTCCTCTGAAATGTAATGTTCAGTTTGTTAACCGCCTTATCTTCTAGTACATGTTTCTATTTTGCAATGTCGTGCTCAGTTAACTATTTGGTTCACTTGGTCTGCTGTCCATTTAACTGTTTGGTTCAATTCTGCAATTTGATTTTCATTTCCTGTGGGTACAATTTTGTATTGTTATGCATGTGAAATAAATCAAATTTGGCTGTACTCAATACATATTCTACTGATAGTATGGCAACTCTCAGTTAACCTGATCAAGATCTTCCTTATGTGTGTTGTAGGGAAACAATGGGAGACACTGCGGTTTACCATCGAGGTTTGCTCATGCATGGTCCTTTGGCTAATAGCACATTATTGTGTAGTTGCAAGAATCATTCTAATATTTAGGTTTCTTACAATTTGTTCTTGCACATGTAGGTCCTGCTGTCAGAGGCTTAGACCCACTGTTTGACCTATTTTACATATTGGAAATGAGATGTCCATGAATATCAGTCAAGTCAAGAAAGTCAGAAAGATTGTTAGGATGAAGAAACTTGCGACGAATAACAGCAAGATCTTTGTTTGCACAATGAAAAAGACATCAGTCAACTATAGGATGGTACTAACTCTTTTACCTTGTTTTTACCACTTGCGCCATTTCAAAATTTATAGCAGCGATTTATGCATATCTTTGTTTTCAATACTTTTCAAAGCAGTTCACCGATGATTACCTCTCAAACCACCTGCATGGTCAAGAGGCAAGGAAGGTATTCATTCAACACCCACGGTACAATATTGAAGTCTTCCTGAAGAGGACGAAGGTTGAGCGGGCAATTATCCTTAGCCACTGGCCCAAAGTGGCAAGGACATTCAACGTCATTGAAGGCTCAATATTTGCCTTCCGCTTCCGTAGTTTCCCAGATGAGATTATCTGTCTATTTACCGTGTATGATGCTACTTTCCAAATGTTTTCGATGTTGCATGTGAAACTTGGTGTTGTTGTGTAATGGCGTAACTGAGTGCCGAAGCTATCTGATGTAATTCGATTATGAAATCCTGGTTGTCGTTATACGAATATGAAACATCTGGTGTGTTTTATAAGAAATATCAATTTGATTAGTACATGGGTTGTCAATAATAGACTAATTACCCTGCTTATTGGGGTTTTCTATTGCAGACGGTTACTCAGACAGCACCGTGGGCGATGAACTCAAATCACGCACACAGTTTCTAGAAAGTAGGCGTGTTCGATCAACTAACAATCACACACGGCTTCCGGCAAAGAACTGTTTGTGTTAGGCCACCTTGCACAAACGTTTCCACACAAAAAACTGTGTGTGATATACATACGAACGGAAATGTTTTTCTGGGATTCGCCGTGTGGGATCTACATACGAATGGAAACGATTGGGTTTCGATTCCTCACCAGATCGCACACAAGCTCATTTTGCCCCAGCCTGTGTGCCAGGAGGGCCTATCCCCGACGGTTTCTGGGTTGTGTGGGAAGGACCCCCCTATCATCCACACTCACTTGGCAATGGTTCCAAACACCGTTGCGGAAAGGGGTTAAAAACCATTTGTATAGCAGGTCTCTGCACTAATGTTAGGCAAAGCCCTATGGAGATAGCTTCACCATCACCGTCACCACGCCGTCGTGCTACCGTAACTCATCCACTACTTCGCCGTCTTGCTGGATTAAGAAGGCGAGGACGTCACCGAGCTGAACGTGTGCTGAACACGGAGGTGCCGTACGTTCGGTACTCGATCGGTTGGAGCGCGAAGAAGTTCGACTACATCAACCGCGTTAACAAACGCTTCCGCTTACGGTCTACGAGGGTACATAGACACACTCTCCCCTCTCGTTGCTATGCATCTCCATGGATAGAGCTTGCCTGTGCGTAGAATTTTTTCCATGCAACGTTTCCCAACAGTGGCATCCGAGCCAGGTCTATGCGTAGATGATATGCACGAGTAGAACACAAAGAGTTGTGGGCAGTGATAGTCGTACTGCTTACCACCAATGTTTTATTTTGATTCGGCGGTATTGTGGGATGAAGGGCCCGGACCAACCTTACATGCATGTCCACGCACATGAGACCGGTTCCACCGACAGACATGCAACTAGTTTTGCATAAAGGTGGATGGCAGTTGTCTGTTTCTCCTAATTTAGTTGAATCGAATTTGACTATGGCCGCTCCTTGAAAAAGGTTAAAACAGCAAACTTGATGAATCACCGTTGTGGTTTTTACGTAGGTAAGAACGATTCTTGCTAGAAGCCCATAGCAGCCACGTAAAACTTGCAACAACAAAGTAGAGGACGTCTAACTTGTTTTTGCAGGGCATGATGTGATGTGATATGGTCAAGATATGATGTGATATATGTTGATGTATGAGATGATCATGTTTTGTAATATCGACAACCGGCAGGAGCCTAAGGGTTGTCTCTTTATTGTACGAAGTGCAAGCGCCATGTAATTGTTTTACTTTATTGCTATGCGTTAGCAATAGTTGTAGAAGCAATAGTTGGCGAGATGACCCCGACGCAATGATGGAGATCAAGGTGTCGAGCCGGTGATGGGCGATCATGACGATGCTTTGGAGATGGAGATCAAAACAGAAGATGATGATGGCCATATCATGTCACATATTTTGATTGCATGTGATGTTTATCCTTTATGCATCTTATTTTGCTTAGAACGACGGTAGCATATAAGATGATCCCTTCACTAAATTTCAAGATAAAAGTGTTCTCCCCGAGTATGCACCGTTGCCAAAGTTTGTCGTTTTGAAGCACCTCGTGATGATCGGGTGTGATAGACTCTACGTTCACATACAACGGGTGTAAGACAGTTTTGGACAGGCAGAATACTTGTGTTAAACTTGACGAGCCTAGCATGTACAGACATGGTCTCAGAATACTAGAGACCAAAAGGTCGAACTTGAGTCATATAGTAGATATGATTGGTACGTCTCCAACGAATCTATAATTTTTGATTGTTTCATGCTATTATATTATCTATTTTGGATGCTTTATATGCATTAATATGCTATTTTATATTATTTTTGGGACTAACCTGTTAACCTAGAGCCCAGTGCCAGTTTATGTTTTTCCCATGTTTTTGAGCTTCGCAGAAAAGGAATACCAAACATAAATTAGTGTTTTTGTGTTTTAATTAGTGTTTGTGCCAAGTAAGATGTATTTTTGTGTTTTAGTTAGTGTTTCATCTAGCCTCTGGTTAGATGTGTTTTTGTGTTTTAATTAGTGTTTGTGCCAAGTAAGACCTTTGGGACGGCTTACGGTGATAGTTGATTTGATCTTGCTGAAAAACAGAAACTTTTGCGCCCAGTCCCAGAATTTTTAAAAATCACAGAAGCGCGATAAAATTCTGAATTTTTACACAAGATTGATATACAAGTTGTCCTAATTTTTAAGAATCTTTGGAGTTACAGAAGTATTCGAACTATTTTAGATTACTACAGACTGTTCTGTTTTTGACAGATTCTGTTTTCTATTTGTTGTTTGCTTATTTTGATGAATCTATGGGTAGTATCGGGGGGGTATGAACCATGGAAAAGTTGGAATACAGTAGATATTACACCAATATAAATAAAGAATGAGTTCACAACAGTACCACAAGTGGTGATTTATTTTCTTATACTAACGGAGCTTATAAGATTTTCTGTTGAGTTTTGTGTTGTGAAGTTTTCAAGTTTTGGGTAAGGATTTGAAGGACTATGGAATAAGAAGTGGCAAGAGCCTAAGCTTGGGGATGCCAAGGCACCCCAAGGTAGTATTCAAGGACAACCAAGAGCCTAATCTTGGGGATGCCCCGGAAGGCATCCCCTCTTTCGTCTTCGTCTATTGGTAACTTTACTTGAGGCTATATTTTTATTCACCACATGATATGTGTTTTGCTTGGAGCGTCTTGTGTGATATAAGTCTTTGCTTTTTATTTTGCCACAATAATCCTTTATGTACACACCTTTTGAGAGGTACACGCATGAATCGTGATTTATTAGAATACTCTATGTGCTTCACTTATATATTTTGAGCTAGGCAATTTTTCTCTAGTGCTTCACTTATATCTTTTTAGAGCATGGTGGTGGCTTTATTTTGTAGAAATTATTGAACTCTCATGCTTCACTTATATTATTTTGAGAGTCTCTCTAAACAGCGTGGTAATTTGCTTTGGTTCTGAATTTAGTCCTAATATGATAGGCATCCAAGAGGGATATAATAAAAACTTTCATATAAAGTGCATTGAATACTATGAGAAGTTTGATTCCTTATGATTGTTTTGAGATATAAAGATGGTGATATTAGAGTCATGCTAGTGAGTAATTGTGGATTGAGAAATACTTGTGTTAAAGTTTGTGATTCCCGTAGCATGCACGTATGGTGAACCGTTATGTAGCGAAGTTGGAGCATGACTTATTTATTGACTGTCTTCCTTATGAGTGGCGGTCGGGGACGAGCGATGGTATTTTCCTACCAATCTATCCCCCTAGGAGCATGCGCATACTTTGTTTCGATGACTAATAGATTTTTGCAATAAGTATGTGAGTTCTTTGTGACTAATGTTGAACCCATGGATTATACGCACTCTCACCCTTCCACCATTGCTAGCCTCTCTAGTACCGCGCTACTTTCACCGGTGCCATACGCCCACCTATTACCTTCCTCAAAACAACCACCATACCTACCTATTATGGCATTCCATAGCCATTCCGAGATATATTGCCATGCAACTTAATACGTCTCCAACGTATCTATAATTTTTTATTGTTCCATGCTATTATATTATCTATTTTGGATGTTTTATATGCATTAATATGATATTTTATATTATTTTTGGGACTAACCTATTAACCTAGGGCCCAGTGCCAGTTTCTGTTTTTCCTTGATTTTGAGTTTCGCAGAAAAGGAATACCAAACGGAATCCAAATGGAATAAAACCTTCGCGATGATTTTTCTTGGACCAGAAGACACCCAGGAGACTTGGAGATGAGGTCGGAAGAGCCACGAGGCAGCCACAGGGGTGCAGGGCGCGCCCCCTGCCTTGTGGGCCCCCATGACTCCCCTAACCTAATTCCTTTGCCTATATATTCACATATATTTCCAAACCACCAGTGGCATCCACGAAAACACTTTTCCACCGCCGCAACCTTCTGTACCCGTGAGATCCCATCTAGGGACCTTTTCCGGCACCCTGCCGGAGGGGGATTGGATCATTGAGGGCTTCTACATCAACTCTATTGCCCTTCCGATGAAGCGTGAGTACTTCACCACAGACCTACGGGTCCATAGCTAGTAGCTAGATGGCTTCTTCTCTCTCTTTGATTCTCAATACCATGTTCTCCTCGATGTTCTTGGAGATCTATCTGATGTAATACTCTTTTGCGGTGTGTTTGCCGAGATCCAATGAATTGTGGGTTTATTATTAGCTTATCTATGAATATTATTTGAATCTTTTCTCTGAATACTTTTATGCATGATTTGATATCGTTCTAATTCTCTTCGAATTATCAGTTTGGTTTGGACAACTAGATTGGTTTTTCTTGCAATGGGAGAAGTGCTTAGCTTTGGGTTCAATCTTGCGGTGTCCTTTCCCAGTGATAGTAGGGGTAGCAAGGCACATATTGTATTGTTGCCATCGAGGATAAAAATATGGGGTTTTCATCATATTGCTTGAGTTAATTCCTCTACATCATGTCATCTTACTTAATGCATTACTCTGTTCTTCATGAACTTAATACTCTAGATGCAGGCAGGAGTCGGCCAATGTGTGGAGTAATAGTAGTAGATGCAGAATCATTTCAGTTTACTTGACACGGATGTGATGCCTATATTTCATAATCATTGCCTTAGATATCATCATAACTTTGCGCTTTTCTATCAATTGCTCGGCAGTAATTTGTTTACCCACCATATTATTTGCTATCTTGAGAGAAGCCTCTAGTGAAACCTATGGCCCCCGGGTCTATTTTCCATCATATTAGTTTCCGATCTACTATTTTGCAATCTTTTACTTTCCAATCAATAAACCAAAAATACCAAAAATATTTACTTTACCGTTTGTTTAGTTTCATCTATCTCTATCAGATCTCACTTTTGCAAGTAACTGTGAAGGGATTGACAACCCCTTTATCGCGCTGGGTGCAAGTTGTTTGATTGTTTGTGCAGGTATTGGTGATTTGTGCGTTGTCTCCTATTGGATTGATACCTTGGTTCTCAAACTGAGGGAAATACCTGCTACCTCTTGAGCATGCGTTGGTTTTCCCTTGAAGAGGAAAGGGTGATGCAGCAAAGTAGCTTAAGTATTTCCCTCAGTTTTTGAGAACCAAGGTATCAATCCAGTAGGAGGTTACACGCAAGTCGCCTCGTACCTACACAAACAAATAAGAACCTTGCAACCAACGCGATAAAGGGGTTGTCAATCCCTTCACGTCCACTTGCAAAAGTGAGATCTGATAGAGATAATAAGATAAATATTTTTGGTATTTTTATGATATGGATTGGAAAGTAAAGATTGCAAAATAAAAGATGAAAGAAATAGTAAATTGATAGGAAAATAATATGATGGAAGATAGACCCGGGGGCCATAGGTTTCACTAGTGGCTTCTCTCAAGATAGCATGATCTACGGTGGGTGAACAAATTACTGTCGAGCAATTGATAAAAAAGTGCATAGTTATGAAAATATCTAGGCATGATCATGTATATAGGCATCATGTCCGTGACAAGTAGACCGAAACCATTCTGCATCTACTACTATTACTCCACACATCAACCGCTATCCAGCATGCATCTAGAGTATTAAGTTCATAAGAACAGAGTAACACATTAGGCAAGATGACATGATGTAGAGGGATACTCAAGCAATATGATACAAACCCCTTCTTTTTATCCTTGATGGCAACAATATAATACGTGCCTTGCTGCCCCTGCTGTCACTGGGAAAGGACACCGCAAGATTGAACCCAAAGCTAAGCACTTCTCCCATTGCAAGAAAGATCAATCTAGTAGGCCAAACCAAACTGATAATTTGAAGAGACTTGCAAAGATATTCAAATCATACATATAAGAATTCAGAGAAGAATCATACATATTTAAATCATACATATAAGATACGTACTCCCCAAGCTTAGGCTTTTGGCCTAAGTTGGTCTATGCCCATGATCAAAGTTGTAGCTGGGGTCGTACTGAGATGCTGCAACTATTGCCACATGAGCTGCAGCTTGGAGGCGAGCTGCCTCCGTCCTCCTCTCATGCTCATTCGCCTCCTCCCTGGTTATAATATATCTCCCTTTTTCCTGAAAGTCAAAGAAACCAGGAGCAGGGAGAGCAACATGGACAGTGCGACGTCTGTCAAAGATTAGTCGGTATTGGAAGGACTGTTCATTCCTCTCAACAAACTGATGACGAACCATGGCATTATAATCTAAATAAGCAGGAGGCAATTCCATATCATTTTCATGTATGGGTATCTCAAGATAATTAGCTAAACGGGTTGTGTAAATTCCACGGAACAAATCTCCACTAATACTGTTATTATGCAACCTACGTGCAACAATGGCCCCCAAGTTATATTGTTTATCTCCTAACACAGCACTCTTGAGAACACTAAGATCTGGAACACACACGTGACATGCCTCATCCTTACCATTTATGCATCTACCTATAAAGAGAGCAAAATAATGTATAGCAGGAAAATGGATGCTCCCTATGGTAGCTTGTGTTATTTCTTTAGATTCCCCCACAGTGATACTAGCAAGAAAATCTTTAAACTCAGTTTTGCGAGGTTCACTAGCACTACCCCATTGCGGGAGTTTACAAGCAGTATTAAAATCTTCTAAGTCCATGGTATAAGATTTATCATAGAGATCAAATAGGACAGTGTGAGAATTGTGTGAAGATGAAAATTTAAACCTTCTCACAAAGGAATCAGTTAGGTAGTGGTATAGGGGGCACTTATCTGACACGAAGCCCTCAAGTTCGGCGTTACGCACATATGCTTCAAATTCCTCCTTAATTCCTGCTTGGACCATGAGATTTTCTAATGGCCATTCACAAGGCCGCACTTGAGCTTCTCTTGGTAGTTCATAGTCCGGCTCACGTATTGCGGGCCTGGGTCCTTGCTTCCTTGAAGAACCACCTTGGTACATTTTCCTAAACATATTTCTTCCTCTGAAAAGAATTCCTGAAATTTTTAGTAACTCAAAATAAAAGTGAACCAAACTCAACAAGATTGATAGCAACTACTCCCACAAGTTCCTAGAGACTATATCATGCATTAGAACTACTTGAGACCAAATAAATTTGACATGCAAACTCAAGAACAGGGTCACCTAAGCATCAAAAATTTGCAATGAATAAAGCACTAGAACAAAAACTAATTGGACCATTGGAGGAGTCACATACCGAAGAACAATCCCCCAAAGCAGTTTTGTGAGTGGAGCTTTCAGCAAGGAGATCGAAAATGGCAGCAAGATGAGCTAGAACTCGTGCTTGAGCTGGTTGGTGATTTTTTCTGGAGGAAGGAGTGTGTGGGTGCTGGAATAAGTGGAGGGTGGCCACCATGGGCCCACAAGGCAGGGGGTGCGCCCAGTGGGGGTGGTTGCCCCCTCTAGTGTGTTCTCAGTGCCAGATATTCTTAAATATTCTAGAAAAAATCATATTTCAATTTCAGGGCATTTGGAGAACTTTTATTTTTGGGGTATTTTTTATTGCAAGGATAATTCAGAAAACAGACAGAAAAATACTATTTTGCTTTATTTAATCTAAATAACAGAAGGTAAAAGGAGGGTACAGAGAGTTGTGCTTTCTAACTTGATCCATCTCATGTTCACCAAAAGGAATCCACTAACAAGGTTGATCAAGTCTTGTTACAAACTCATTCCGAAGCACATGAAACCGGACAATTTTCGAATAGCACTAGGTTACCTCAACGGGGATATGAATATCCCCAACAATAAGAATATCATATTTCTTCTTGACAGTAGGAAGAGGAAATTCAAAACCTCCAATAGTAATCGTTGGAATTTTTCCAATAGAATTGATACTGTGGACTTGAGGTTGTTTCCTTGGAAATTGTACCGTATGCTCATTACCATTAACATGAAAAGTGACATTGCCTTTGTTGCAATCAATAACAGCCCCTGCAGTATTAAAAAAGATTCTACCAAGGATAATCGACATACTATCGTCATCAGGAATATCAAGAATAACAAAGTCCGTTAAGATAGTAACGTTTGCAACCACAACAGGCACATCCTCACAAATACCGACAGGTATAGCAGTTAATTTATCGGCCATTTGCAAAGATATTTTAGTAGGTGTCAACTTATTCAAATCAAGTCTACGATATAAAGAGAGAGGCATAACACTAACACCAGCTCCAAGATCACATAAATCAGTTTTAACATAGTTTCTTTTAATGGAGCAAGGTATAGTTGGTACTCCTGGATCTCCAAGTTTCTTAGGTATTCCACCTTTAAAAGTAGAATTAGCAAGCCTGGTGGAAATTTCAGCTTCCGGTATCTTTCTTTTATTTGTAACAATTTCTTTCATATACTTAGCATAAAGATTCATTTTAAGCATATCAGTCAAACGGATACGCAAAAAGATAGGTCTAATCATTTCAGCAAAGCGCTCAAAATCCTCATCATCCTTTTTCTTGGATGGTTTGGGAGGAAAAGGCATGAGTTTCTGAACCCATGGTTCTCTTTCTTTACCGTGCTTCCTAGCAATGAAGTCTCTTTTATCATCACGTTGATTCTTTGATTGTGGGTTATCAAGATCAACAACAGGTTCAATCTCTACATCATTGTTATTGCCAGGTTAAGCATCAACATGAACATCATCATTAATATTATCACTAGGTTCATGTTCATTACCAGATTGTGTTTCAGCATCAGAAATAGAAATATCATTGGGATTCTCAGGTGTGTCAACAACAGGTTCACTAGAAGCATGCAAAGTCCTATCGTTTTTCTTTTTCTTCCTCTTCGAAGGACTAGGCATATCAACATTAGTTCTCTGAGAATCTTGCTCAATTCTCTTAGGGTGGCCCTCAGGATACAAAGGTTCCTGAGTCATTTTGCCCCCTCTAGTCATAACTCTAACATCATTATCATTTTTCTTATTATTTAATTCATTGAGCAAATCATTTTGAGCTTTAAGCACTTGTTCTACTTGAGTGGTAACCATAGAAGCATGTTTACTAATGAGTTTAAGTTCACCTTTAACTCTAGACATATAATCACTCAAGTGTTCAATCATATAAGCATTGCGTTTCAATTGTCTACGAACATAAGCATTGAAGTTTTCTTGTTTAACAATAAAATTATCAAACTCATCTAAGCATTGGCTAGCAGACTTATAACGAGGAATATCACCTTCATCAAATCTATAGAGAGAATTTGCCTTTACTACTTGTGTCGGGTTATCAAGACCATGTATTTCTTCAATAGGTGGTAAATTCTTAACATCTTTAGCTTTAATACCCTTTTCTTTCATAGATTTATTTGCCTCTTGCATATCTTCAGGACTGAGAAATAGAATACCCCTTTTCTTTGGAGTTGGCTTAGGAGTTAGTTCCGGAAGTGTCCAATTATTTTCATTAGTCAACATATTATTCAATAGCAATTCAGCTTGATCAACAGTTCTTTCCCTGAAAACACAACCAGCACAGCTATCCAGGTGGTCTCTGGAAGCATCGGTTAGTCCATTATAAAAGATATCAAGTATTTCATTTTTCTTGAGAGGATGATCAGACAAAGCATTAAGTAATTGGAGAAGCCTCCCCCAAGCTTGTGGGAGACTCTCTTCTTCAATTTGCACAAAATTATATATTTCCCTTAAGGCAGCTTGTTTCTTATGAGCGGGGAAACATTTAGCAGAGAAGTAATAAATCATAGGGACAATTATACTTCTCCCCCTAACTTGAGCCACCACATGGGATTTGCCCCTAGTTTTCAGGTATGCTCAAAAATACCCCTCTTCCGTCTGTGGCCCTTACAGAAATCCCCCTCCGGGCCATCTCCGTCGGGTCAATGGTCTTTGACCGGTTACTGGGTGTCTGTTGGACATTTTGGCCCCTGGTTCTTACATGTGGGCCCGTATCAAAACGTTATCCACTCGCTCACTCTCTCTTCTCCCTCACGACGCACCTCTTCTCTCGTTCCCCTCTTGGCGACCGAAACCCTAAACCTAGGTCACCCTAAATCCCTCACCGGCGGTCCAGTAGCTGCGGCGGATCTGTAGGACTGCGGGCGTCGGGATGCGGTGGGAGTGGAGGTGATTATCCATCGTCTATTTCCCTCTGCTACGGCGCTAAAGGAGGCGGTGTCGACGATGGCGGCTGCCGGTGATTGTGGTGGTGCCAAAGAAGCATCCAGGCAGACGACGCAGACGACAGGAATGCAAATTCCAGTAGGGTAAGTTTCTTGTCCCAAGTTTCTTTGAATCTTGACCTGGATCTGTGTTCTGTTACTGTACATAGATTTACCCCGATTGAATGCGCTCTTAGTGGTTACTACATGCTTTTATCGTAGGATGAAACCAGAGAGAGCTTTTCGTCTCAACTGTAGAATGGAGACCACTATCATAGGCAATGGTGGCACAAAAGGAGCCGGTACAGGCTTCAGATTTCCTTTAGTGGTGGACAAAACATCAACATTTGTCCAATTTAGAGGTGCTATAAGTGATAAATATCCATGGGGTATTTTTGATGCTGTAGAATTTAGATATTGGGACATGCAGAATATTGTATGGGCGCCAATTCAAAATGATGATGAGTTAGGGGTTATGTTTGCCACAAATGCTGAGAGCAATTCAGTGCAGCTGGAAATTAATGTCATATAAAGGAAAAGAGGGGAAACAGAGAGCAGAGTAGCAAGATCTGCACCCAATCGTTCACAGCCTAGAAGCAATCAAACTAGTAGAAGGAAAGAAGCAGCTAGTAGAAGGAAAGCAACAGCTACTAGTTCACAGTCTCAAAGGTGTGAATCTAGAGGAAGGAAATCAGCAGCTGCAACTTCAGAGCCTGATAGCAGTCAGGCTAGAAGAGGAAATGGAATTCACAACACAGTACAACAACCAGGAACCCCAAGTGCCAACTTGCCTAGTCAACCATGTCCTGAGTATAGCAAAGCAACAACAGATCCAATCATAGAAGAGGAATTTCTTGATGAAGTGCCCACAGACGATGAGGATGAAAGAATGCACCCAGAGTTTGTTGTTAGGAAACCACCTAATGAGGATGATGGTGAAGATTACATTCCACCCCCACAATTTGAGGAGACAGACTCTGATGAAAGAGAGGAGGACAGGGACATGGGATATTCTGAGACAGAGGATGAGGGTAGGCCTGATGTGCAGTATAACAGAGATGATCCTTCTTTAGCAGAAGGAACTATATTTTCAGATGTCATAGATTGTAGGAATGCACTTGCCACCTTTTCAATCAAGACCCAGAGTGAATTTATAATTGACAAGAGTGATCCCAGTAGACTAACTGTTCACTGTGCTTACAAAAGGTGTAAGTGGAGGATGCATGCCTCCAGAATGAGAAATAGCACACTTTTTCAGGTAACTACACTGTAGGACTAATGTAGTTAGTGTAAATAATAACTTTCCTTAGTAATAACTATGCATTCATAATTGTATGGACTGTTGCTGACTATTACTTGTTGCAGGTCAAAGTGAACAAGACAGCTCACATATGCCCAAGTGTTACAAGGAGGCAAAGGCTCAGGTCTGCAAAGAGTAGGTGGGTGGCAGATGCTGTGAAGAACTGGGTGAGGGAGAACTCAAATATTTCAGTGCCAACTCTGCCGACAGACTTGAAAAAGAAGTATGGGGTGCAGCTCCCTTACATGAGAGTTTTTTATGGTAAGCAAATGGCACTAGATAACATCTATGGTAAATGGACTGATTCATTCCAACTCTTGTATACTTTCAAAGCTGAAGTAGAAAAGGCATCTCCTGGTAGTGTGGTTGGACATGACTGTAGTGAAAAGAAGTACACATGAGGCAGAGGTCACTGCAGTTGATAGAGAAAAGAGGGAGTGCAGATATCCTGTAGACTTGAAAGCTAACACTTGTAGCTGCAGAAAGTGGCAAATTACAGGCCAACCTTGCATACATGCACTATACTTCATTACATCAATGAGAGGTCCAGCCAGTGAGATTGACCAGTATGTGCACCCATATTACTCACTACAAATGTTCAATGCAACATATGCTGACAACTTGCCTGCAATGGAGGGGAAGCAACAATGGGATGTAGTTGATCCTGGGTTCAAACTGTGTGCTCCAGTTCAAAATAGGCCCCCTGGTAGACCTAAAAAGACCAGGATTAGGGCAAAGTCAGAAGGAAAAGGACTTGGGGGCAGGAGAAAGAAATGCCCTAGATGTGGCAGACTTGGTCACCATGGCAACAAGTGCAAAGAGTCAATTGACCCAGCTTTTGGAGAAGAGGATGAGCACTGGGGTGCTGACAATGCACCTGAACACAATGGTGTACTATCTGATACAGATGAACCTGCAGCAACAAATGAGGATGATGCAGTAGAAGAAACAGAAGCACAAGCAGATCTTGAAGATGATGCACCAGTTCCTGTAAGTGATGCACCAACCGTAGCAAGTGCTGCAGGAACTACTATGAGGTAACCTGCTATTATAACTACAACTAATTGATTTATCTAACAAATTACTTCATTATTAACTAATAAAAGCTTGTGTTGTTACTTTTCAGCCCAAGGAAAAATTACAAAAGGCCAGCAGATAGAGGTGACAACCCTCTTTCACCAAAGAAGAAGTCGAAAGGCGATACGCTCACGACTGGTGGTTCTGTAACCGGAAGCAACCAGCTTAGCAGGTCTGCCTCTCCTAAGAAGGTGCCAGCTGATGCTAGGAGCACTAGGAGCAAGTCCAGGCTCTCTTCTAATCCTGCATGCAACACTAGGAGCAAGAGGGGAAACTTGCTGTGAACACTGTGTGATCATGTCATTTGAGTCATGTTCGAACTATGTAGTAGAAGCTTTGAACCATTTGTTTGTTTGAACTATTTTGTTGATGTTGCTGTGTGAACTATGTAATGGATCATGTTGTCACATGTTGCTGTGTGAACCTATGTAATGGATCATGTTGTCTCATGTTACTGTTGTCATACCTTGTTGTCGATGTTGGCATTTTGTTGGTATTATTTGGAATTGATCCTGGTCATAACTTGATGTTGTTCATCATTGATGTAGATCCTATTATACATTGTTGGTATCTTGAGTGACCACAATGATGCAGTATCATTGATCATTAATGTTGTCGATCACTTCCTCCGGCACGTATTACTTGTCGCTCAAATGGATGCCGATCATGTTTAGTTGGGACCATTTGATCTACAAGTAATATGGATTGGAGAGGTACAAACAAAAACAATAAGACAGAGAGAGATCACAAGATCCAACTGATGCTTTTCGATTACTTTCTAATTCCAAAAGATGCATAGCATCAAAGTTACACAACCAGGAACTACTCACATCATGAAAAAGTTCACAACATCAAGCTAATTTCTACTCAGTGCCAAACTAGCTTGTTCTCACTGACTAATATGCATTCTTTGAACCAAACAAATATGATAGAATGCATATGCCAACAATTATTATAAAAAATGCCCATGTTTCCATCTGATCATGCTTCTTCTGCAACTGTAACTTTAACTTCTTCCTTTTCTCTCTGAGATGTGTCACCCTCTTCTCTAAACGATGAGCTTTGAGCCAACTTGCTTCTAGTCCATCATGTAGTGTCTCAAATGCACGCCCAACAAGATCTGGTGGAGGAGGGTCAACCCACACAGCCCATTCACATTCATCAGGAAGTTGCAACATAAAAAATATCGTCAAAATGCGATCTTGGCACCAATTTGTTGCAAAGCAGATACAATCTACCAAATTACATCAAGTGGGCATCCAAGAAAACGTCTCCCCGTGCTTGCTCCTCCCCAGGCGACACGGCGAGCAGGAATGAGCCCGTGCCCTAGGCACCGATGCTTGGAAAGCTTCTCAAGGCCGCAATAACTCAGATCCGGCATGTAGAACTCGGAGGAGAACTGTACTATGCCGACCCCATCGACCTATGAGAGAGCAAATCCCCAATTTTAGCTCAAACCCTAACAAGAAATCCGCGGGCGCACACAAATCAGAGAAGAATAACTTACCTCCACGGCGACAGAAGAGCTTGCGGATGACATGCGTGAGGTGCACATCCACGTGGCCTCACTGCCCGAGCTCCAGAACGATGCCGTTCGTGCGTCGTTGGTGAATCACCTTGCTCCAGTCTGTGCGTGGTCGCGAGGTAGAAGAAACAGAGTGAGCGAGTGGATAACGTTTTGATACAGGCCCACATGTAAGAACCAGGGGCAAAATGTCCAACAGACGCCCAGTTACCAGTCAAAGACCATTGACCCAACGGAAACGGCCCGGAGGGGGATTTCTGTAAGGGCCATAGACGGAAGAGGGGTATTTTTGAGCATACCTGAAAACTAGGGGCAAATCCCAGGTGGTAGCTCAAGTTATGGGGAGAAATGGAATTGTCCCTAAATCATATCCTGGGGACTACACACACAACCAGGATCAAGAGAATTAAACCATGTTTTAGCATCACCCTTTAATGAGAACGGAAATAATTTAAGTATATAGTAGTAACGAGTTTTCTCATCATTAGTGAATAGGGTAGCTATATCATTTAATTTAGTAAGATGTGCCACAACAGTTTCAGATTCATAGCCATAGAAAGGATCAGACTCAACCAAAGTAATTATCTCAGGATCGACAGAGAAATCATAATCCTTATCGGAAATACAGATAGGTGAAGTAGCAAAAGCAGGGTCATATTTCATTCTAGAATTCAAAGATTTTTCTTTAAGCTTAGCTAATAATTTCTTAAGATCATATCTATCATTGCAAGCAAGAAAGTCTCTAGGAGTTTCTTCATCGATAACATAACCCTCAGGCACAACAGGCAATTCATATCTAGGGGGAGAGTTCATCATCACTTTCATCAATATTATCAATTTCAATAATTTCATTCTCTCTAGCCCTAGCAAGTTGTTCATCAAGAAATTCACCTAATGGCACAGTAGTATCAAGCATAGAAGTAGTTTCATCATAAGTATCATGCAAAGCAGAAGGGCATCATCAATAACATGCGACATATCAGAATTAATTGCAGAAGCAGGTTTAGGTGTCGCACGTTTACTAAAAACAGAAGGTGAATCAAGTGCAGAGCTAGATGGCAGTTCCTTACCTCCCCTCGTAGTTGAGGGATAAATTTTGGTTTTCTCGTCTTTCAAGTTCCTCATAGTGATCAACAGATATAAATTCCAAGTGACTCAAAGAATAGAGCTATGCTCCCCGGCAACGACGCCAGAAAATAGTCTTGATAACCCACAAGTATAGGGGATCGCAACAGTTTTCGAGGGTAGAGTATTCAACCAAAATTTATTGATTCGACACAAGGGTAGCCAAAGAATATTCTCAAGTATTAGCAGTTGAGTTGTCAATTCAACCACACCTGGATAACTTAATATCTGCAGCAAAGTATTTAGTAGCAAAGTAGCACAGAAGTAACGGTAACAGTGGCAAAAGTAACACTAGCAGTTTTGTAGTAATTGTAACAGTGGCAACGGAAAAGTAACTAAGCAAAGATCAATATGTGAAAAGCTCGTAGGCATTGGATCGGTGATGGAGAATTATGCCGGGTGCGATTCCTTATGCAAAAGTTATAACATAGGGTGACACAGAACTAGCTCCAGTTCATCAATGTAATGTAGGCATGTATTCCGAATATAGTCATACATGCTTATGGAAAAGAACTTGCATGACATCTTTTGTCCTACCCTCCCGTGGCAGCGGGGTCCTATTGGAAACTAAGGGATATTAGGGCCTCCTTTTAATAGAGTACCGGACCAAAGCATTAACACTTAGTGAATACATGAACTCCTCAATCTACGGTCATCACCGGTAAGTATCCCGATTATTGTCACTTCGGGGTTAACGGATCATAACACATAATAGGTGACTATAGACTTGCAAGATAGGATCAAGAACTCACATATATTCATGAAAACATAATAGGTTCAGATCTGAAATCATGGCACTCGGGTCGTAGTGACAAGCATTAAGCATATCAAAGTCATAGCAACATCACTCAGAACATAATGGATACTAGGGATCAAACCCTAACAAAACTAACTCGATTACATGATAAATCTCATACAACCCATCACCGTCCAGGAAGCCTACGATGGAATTAATCACGCACGGCGGTGAGCACCATGAAATTGGTGATGTAGGAAGGTTGATGACGACGACATCGACGGATTCCCCTCTCCGGAGCCCCGAACGGACTCCAGATCAGCCCCCCCGAGAGAGATTAGGGCTTGGCGGCGGCTCTGTATCATAAAACGCGATGAATCCTTCTCTTTGTTTTTTTCTCCCCGAACGTGAATATATAGAGTTGGAGTTGAGGTCGGTGGAGCTCCAGGGGGCCCACGAGGCAGGGGGCGCGCTCAGGGGGGGGGGGGGTAGGCGCGCCCCCACCCTTGTGGAAAGGGTGTGGCCCCCTGGTCTTGATTCTTTTGCCAGTATTTTTTATACATTCCAAAAATATTCTCTGTGAAGTTTCAGGTCATTCCGAGAACTTTTATTTTTGCACAAAAATAACACCATGGCAATTCTGCTGAAAACAGCGTCAGTCCGGGTTAGTTCCATTCAAATCATGCAAGTTAGAGTCCAAAACAAGGGCAAAAGTGTTTGGAAAAGTAGATACGATGGAGACGTATCACCTGTCGGATCAATACCTATTCGGTGGATCTTTCTTTTCCTCAAGGAAGTCTACGTCCTATCTATGGGGGTTTACCTCAAACGATTGGAACCAGAATAAAAAAGAAAGAATGAAAGGGTCAATCTATCTTAGTGAAGGTCTCGCTGTGACAAAAGGGAGGAACCAACAAAATTTGAATAGAAAAGAGATCCCAATTAAGTTATTGATGTCCACTTCACCGAAATTCAATTTGGCTTCTGGGAGCAAGTGCTCCCAGGCCTAACTTTTTTTAAATGTCCAAAAACTAAAGTACTTTTTATGTGTTCTTAGTCACATCCAAATGCTACTTGTAAATTTTAAGGAAAATATGTTAAGCATTTTGGACTGTGCAGAAAACAAAAACAAATTGAACCTGAAATGTCCCAAATTTTGTTCTTATCACTGACGAAACACTGCTATTCCGATTCGCATGAAAATTGTCAAGTATGCTTGGGACACTAACACGAACACCCACAAAAAACTCAGAATTTTTAAAATATATTTGTTATTATTTTTTGCGTTACTGTTCAGCCGGGAGTATGTGCTCTCGGGAGCTAAAACGCCCCTTCCCTTCCATTTCATACTTATAGTATTCTATTTTGGCTTGGTTGGATTAATTCAAGGCGTTGTTCGAGCTTGAACATGTTGTTCACCATGTGGTTTGGGTACCAGGTGCCGGGCGTCAGACTGATACTCAACGGTAGAAGATCTGGACGATGACCGGCATATTGTCCCAGAAAGTCTGCACTAATCTCATTACCCCATACCGGATTACCCGGTAGCAAACAAGGAACCCAAATACCCAATTGATCATGAGTTCCATAGCCGTAGTTCTAAGTCAACCTCAGTGCTGCTCCCGTCGGGGCACTTGTTTCGCGTCACCGGCGGTTGGATTAGCGACTAGCTAGGCAGCAACAGTGTAGGTTGTGGAGTGGATAGTTGAAAAAGAATGACATGAATATAGATGTATGGAAGTCATATGTCATTTAAATATATGCTTGGGGGGGGGGGGCAAGGCCCCCTACCTTAACTAGTACTACCTTTGTTCCAGTTTACTAGTACCCATCATATTTTTGGTCAAAGTTTAACCACATATTTAACTTGAAAAATGCTAATGCATGTCATGACAAATTATATTGTTGGATTCATATTGAAATGCAGTTTCTACAATATTACTTTTTTTATGTATTAAGTTAAAATCGTGGCCAAAATATGATGGGACTAGTAAACTGATAACCCACAAGTATAGGGGATCGCAACAGTTTTCGAGGGTAGAGTATTCAAGTCAAATTTATTGATTCGACACAAGGGGAGCCAAAGAATATTCTCAAGTATTAGCATCTGAGTTGTCAATTCAACCACACCTAAAAGACTTAATATCTGTAGTGAAATATTTAGTAGCAAAGTAGTATGGAAGTAACGGTAACAATGGAAGAAGTAACAGTAGCAGTTTTGTAGCAATCGTAACAGTGGCAACGGAAAAGTAACTGAGCAAAGATCAATATGAAACGAGCTCGTAGGCAATGGATCAGTGATGGATAATTATGTCGGATGGCATTCATCATGCAATAGTTATAACATAGGGTGACACAGAACAAGCTCCAATTCATTAATATAATGTAGGCATGTATTCCGAATATAATCATACGTGCTTATGGAAAAGAACGTGCATGGCATCTTGAAAGTGCTAGTTATCGACTAGAGGGGGGGGGGTGAATAGGCGATTTTTATGAAAGTCTTAAAAGCACGAGGTCTTTGAAGACAAATAGTAGAAATAAACCCATTGATATACAGCGGAAGATAGACTACACTAGACAAGCCATAGTCAAGTAAACAATGTAGTGAAGGCACAAAGACTATCAGCTGCTAGGTAGTATGGATTGATACGTCCATTTCGCATCATGCTTTTATATCGATATTTATTGCATTATGGGCTGTTATTACACATTATGTCACAATACTTATGCTTGTTCTCAAATACTTTATAAGGTTTACATGAAGAGGGAGAAAGCCAGCAGCTGGAATTCTGGGTTGGATAAGGAGCAAATATTAGAGACCTATTCTACACAACTCCAAAAGTCCTGAAACTCCATGAAAGTCAGTTTTGGAATATATTAAAAATATCAGGCGAAGAAAGCACCAGAGGGGGGCCACCCACCGTCCACGAGGGTGGAGGGCGCGCCCCTGCCTTGTGGGCCCCCTGGCAGGCCTCCGGTGCCTATCTTTTGCTATATGAAGTCTTTCGCCCTGGAAAAAAAATTAATAAGCAAGCTTTCGCGACGAAGCGCAGCCGCCACAAGGCGGAACCTGACGAAACCAATCTAGGGCTCCGGCGGAGCTTTCTGCCGGGGAAACATCTTTCCGGGAGGGGGAAATTGTCACCATCGTCATCACCATCGATCCTCTCATCGGGAGGGGGTCAATATCCATCAACATCTTCACCAGCACCATCTCCTCTTAAACCCTAGTTCATCTCTTGTATCCAATCTTTGTCTCAAAACCTCAGATTGGTACCTGTGGGTTGCTAGTAGTGTTGATTACTCCTTGTAGTTGATGCTAGTTGGTTTAATCGGTGAAAGATCATATGTTCAGATCCTTTATGCATATTAATACCCCTCTGATTATGAACATGTATATGATTTGTGAGTAGTTACGTTTGTTCCTGAGGACATGGGAGAAGTCTTGCTATAAGTAGTCATGTGAATTTGGTATTCATTCGATATTTTGATGAGATGTATGTTGTCTTTCCTCTAGTGGTGTTATGTGAACGTCGACTACATGACACTTCACCATTGTTTGGGCCTAGAGGAAGGCATTGGGAAGTAATAAGTAGATGATGGGTTGCTAGAGTGACAGAAGCTTAAACCCTAGTTTATGCGTTGCTTTGTAAGGGGCTGATTTGGATCCACATCTTTCATGCTATGGTTAGGTTTACCTTAATTCTTCTTTCGTAGTTGCGGATGCTTGCGAGAGGGGTTAATCATAAGTGGGATGCTTGTCCAAGGAAGGGCAGTACCCAAGCACCGGTCCACCCACATATCAAATTATCAAAGTAACGAACGCAAATCATATGAGCATGATGAAAACTAGCTTGACGATAATTCCCATATGTCCTCGGGAGCATTTTCCTTTATATAAGAGTTTGTCCAGGCTTGTCCTTTGCTACAAAAAGGATTGGGCCACCTTGCTGCACCTTGTCTACTTTTATTACTTGTTACTCGTTACAAATTACCTTATCACAAAACTATCTGTTACCGATAATTTCAGTGCTTGCAGAGAGTACCTTACTGAAAACTGCTTATCATTTCCTTCTGCTCCTCGTTGGGTTCGACACTCTTACTTATCGAAAGGACTACGATAGAACCCCTATAATTATGGGTCATCAAGACTCTTTTCTGGCACCATTGCCGGGGAGTGAAACGCCTTTGGTATGGAAAAATTTATATAGTGTGCTGAAATTTACTGTCACTTGTTACTATGGAAAATAATCCTATGAGGGGCTTGTTCAGGGTATCTTCACCACGACCAGTAGAGCAAAGAGTTGCTCCACAACCTACTGAACCTACTGAAAATGTTTACTTTGAAATTCCTTTGGGTATGATAGAGAAACTGCTAGCCAATCCTTTTACAGGAGATGGAAAATTACATCCCAATATGCACCTAATCTACGTGGATGAAGTTTGTGGATTACTTAAGCTTGCAGGTATGCCCGAGGATGTTATCAAGAAGAGGGTCTTCCCTTTATCTTTGAAGGGAAAGGCATTGACATGGTTTAGGCTATGTGATGATATTGGATCATGGAACTACAACCGATTGAAATTTGAATTTCATCAGAAGTTTTATCCTATGCATCTGGTTCATCGTGATCGTAATTATAGTTATATATATAATTTTTTGCCTCGCGAAGGAGAAAGTATCGCTCAAGCTTGGGGGAGGCTTAAGTCAATGTTATATTCATGCCCCAATCATGAGCTCTCAAGAGAAATTATTATTCAAAATTTTTATGCTCGGCTTTCTCTCAATAATCGTTCCATGCTCGATACATCTTGTACTGGTTCTTTTATGATGAAGACTATTGAATTCAGATGGGATTTATTGGACAGAATGAAACGCAAATCGGAAGATTGGGAACTCGATGAAGGTAAGGATTCAGGTATAACACCTAAGTTTGATTGTGTTAAATCTTTTATGGATACCGATGTTTTCCGTGAATTTAGCACTAAATATGGACTTGACTCTGAGATAGTAGCTTCTTTCTGTGAATCATTTGCTACTCATGTTGTTCTTCCTATGGAGAAGTGGTTCAAATATCATCCTGCCATTGAAGTAAAAGTAGTTGAACCTATTAAAGTTGAAGAAAATACTATCACTTATAATGTTGATCCTATCGTTCCTACCGCTTATATTGAGAAACCACCTTTCCCTGTTAGAATAAATGATCATGCTAAAGCATCAACTATGGTTCGTAAGAGTAATGCTAGAACATCTACACCCTCTGAGCAAATTAAAGTTGAACCTAGTATTGCTATGGTTAAGGATCTCTTGGTCGATAATATTGATGGGCATGTTATTTACTTCTGTAATGAAGCTGCTAGAATTACTAGATCCGATACTAAAAATAAACATAGACCTATTGTCGGCATGCCTGTTGTTTCTGTTAAAATAGGAGATCATTGTTATCATGGCTTATGTGATATGGGTGCTAGTGCGAGTGCAATACCTCATTCCTTATACAAAGAAATTATGCATGATATTGCAACTGCTGAGATAGAGGATATGGATGTTACAATTAAGCTTGCCAATAGAGATACTATTTCACTGGTTGGGATTGTTAGAGATGTTGAAGTCTTGTGTGGGAAAATTAAATATCCTACTGATTTTCTTGTTCTTGCTTCCCCACAAGATAACTTTTGTCCTATTATATTTGGTAGACCCTTCTTGAATACTGTTAATGCTAGGATAGACTGCGAAAAGGATATTGTTACTCTTGGTTTAGGAGATATGTCTCATGATTTTAATTTTGCTAAATTTCATAGACAACCTCATGATAAAGAATTTCCTAGTAAAGATAAAATTATTGGTCTTGCTTCTATTGCCGTGCCTCCTAATGATCCTATAGAGCAATATTTGTTAGACCATGAAAATGATATGTTTATGAATGAAAGAATGGAAATAGATCAAGTATTCTTTAAACATGGACCTATTTTGAAACACAACTTGCCTGTTGAAATTCTAGGGGATCCTCCTCCACCCAAGGGCGATCCCATGTTTGAGCTTAAACCATTACCTGATACTCTTAAATACGCTTATCTTGATGAAAAGAAGGTATATCCTGTTATTATTAGTGCTAACCTTTCAGAGCAGGAAGAAGAGAAATTATTGAAAACTCTGAAGAAGCACCGTGCTGCTATTGGATATACTCTTGATGATCTTAAGGGCATTAGTCCCACACTATGCCAGCACAAAATAAAATTGGAGAAATATGCTAAACCGGTTGTTGATCACCCAGGATGGTTAAATCCTAAGATGAAATAAGTGGCAAGAAATGAAATACTAAAGCTTCTGGAGGCAGGTATAATTTATCCCGTTGCTGATAGTCAGTGGGTAAGTCCTGTCCATTGTGTCCCTAAGAAGGGAGGTATTACTGTTGTTCCTAATGATAAAGATGAATTGATCCCACAAAGAATTTTTATGGGTTATAGAATGGTAATTAATTTCCACAAATTGAATAAAGCTACTAGAAAAGATCATTACCCTTTACCTTTTATTGATCAAATGCTAGAAAGATTATCCAAACATACACATTTTTGCTTTCTAGACGGTTATTCTGGTTTCTCTCAAATACCTATGTCAAAAGAGGATCAGGAAAAGACCACTTTTACTTGCCCTCTCGGTACATTTGCTTATAGACGTATGCCTTTTGGTATATGTAATGCACCTGCTACCTTTCAAAGATGTATGACTGCTATATTCTCTGACTTTTGTGAAAAGATTGTTGAGGTTTTCATGGACGATTTCTCCGTTTATGGAACTTCTCTGGATGATTTCTTAAGCAACCTTGACCGAGTTTTGCAGAGATGTGAAGAAACTAATCTTGTCTTGAATTGGGAGAAGTGCCACTTTATGGTTAATGAAGGTATTGTCTTGGGGCATAAAATTTCTGAAAGAGGTATTGAAGTTGATAAAGCTAAAGTTGATGCTATTGAAAAGATGCCGTGTCCTATGGACATTAAAGGTATAAGAAGTTTCCTTGGTCATGCCAGTTTTTATAGGAGGTTCATTAAAGACTTCTCAAAATTTTCTAGGCCTCTGACTAATCTCTTACAAAATATGTTCCTTTTATCTTTGATGATGATTGTGTAGAAGCATTTGAAATACTTAAGAAAGCCTTGATTTCTGCACCTATTGTTTAGCCACCCGATTGGACTTTACCCTTTGAAATTATGTGTGATGCTAGTGATTATGCTGTAGGTGCTGTTCTAGGACAAAGAGTTGATAAAAAAATAAATGTTATCCAATATGCTAGTAAAACTCTAGACAGTGCCCAGAGAAATTATGCTACTACTGAAAAAGAATTTTTAGCAGTTGTATTTGCTTGTGATAAGTTCAGACCTTATATTGTTGATTCTAAAGTAACTATTCACACTGACCATGCTGCTATTAAATACCTTATGGAAAAGAAAAATTCTAAACCTAGACTTATTAGATGGGTTCTCTTGCTACAAGAATTTGACTTGCATATTATAGATAGAAAGGGAGCTCAGAACCCCGTTGTAGACAACTTGTCTAGGTTAGAGAATGTTCTTGATGACCCACTACCTATTGATGATAGTTTTCCTGATGAACAATTAGCTGTCGTAAATGCTTCTCGTACTGCTCCATGGTATGCTGATTATGCCAATTACATTGTTGCTAAATTTATACCACCTAGTTTCACATACCAGCAAAAGAAAAAGTTTTTCTATGATTTAAGATATTACTTCTGGGATGACCCACACATTTATAAAGAAGGAGTAGATGGTGTTATTAGACGTTGTGTACCTGAGCATGAACAAGAACAGATCTTACGCAAGTGTCACTCCGAGGCTTATGGAGGACACCATGCTGGAGATAGAACTGCGCATAAGGTATTGCAATCTGTTTTTTATTGGCCTACTCTTTCTAAACATGCCCGTAAGTTTGTCTTGTCTTGTGATGAATGTCAAAGAATTGGTAATATTAGTAGACGTCAAGAAATGCCTATGAACTATTCACTTGTTATTGAACCATTTGATGTTTGGGGCTTTGAATATATGAGACCGTTTCCTTCCTCTAATGGGTATACACATATTTTAGTTGTTGTTGATTACGTTACTAAGTGTGTAGAAGCTATTCCAACTAGTAGTGCTGATCATAACACCTCTATTAAGATGCTTAAAGAAGTTATTTTTTCGAGGTTTGGAGTCCCTAGATATTTAATGACTGATGGTGGTTCACACTTTATTCATGGTGATTTTCGTAAAATGCTTGCTAAGTATGATGTTAATCATAGAATTGCATCTCCATTATATAATCTCCTGAAGGTTTTGACCACGGTACCACGACACAATCCTCTGCTTTTGTTTCGAGCTATTTTTCTGACAGATCTAGATCACCATGACGTCTTCAAGCGCCCCCAAGGACAAATTCTTCGAGAAGGTCATCAACCCCTACCTCGAAGAGGTGCTGCAACACCCTCAAACCATTGAGATGCATGAGGGGTGCTGCACATCCTTGATGTTGAGGGACCAAGGAGGACCGGAAGCGTGGAGACAAGACTTGTAGCAATGGAGAAGCAAGTTTTCAAGTGCCAAGGGATGGTGGAACACGGACTCGACGCCAACCACATGATGATCGCGGAGTTCACCAACAACCATAAGCTGGATGCCAAGAACATTGGGGAGGCCATCTTCAAGCTTCACGAGAAAATCGAGCACCTCCAAGCCCAGATCTATGACATGCAAAACCAAAACTGCGAGTATGAATATAGATTCAAGAGGATGAGTTTGGCTGCAGATTTGAGGATCCCAGAGACTCGATCATCTTTCTATGATGGTGAGCCTATGCCTTGGAAGAGGGACGACAAGCCTACATCATCGACAACTCCATCATCACCACCTCCGAAGAAGGAGAACTGAGTATCGGGTATGGGCACTCCCCTTGGCAACTGCCAAGCTTCGGGGAGGTGCCCCGGTATCGTATCACCATCACACTCCTATCTTTACCGTTTTTCTTAGTTCGACCCTTTTAGTAATATCTTGATCTAGTAGAATAAAGTTTTAGTATGATCTAGTTTTGAGCTTTGCTTTATGATCCTTTTCTATGTAATCGAGTCCGTGAGCTATATATATAATAAAGTGCCAGAACGAGCAGCATCTACAAAAACTCTTGATACATTAAAAAAATTGCTGGCCCAAAAGCACATAGCAACCTAGAAAATGAAGGCATTAGGCTGCAATAACACGGCCGACCCAGCAACAGTAGAAAAGTACCAGAGAAACTAAAATGGGCTGGGCTGCTGTTGGATGATATCACCTAACTTAGACTTCGCGAAGTCTCAGTCAAGAGACCTAGACATACCCTATCATAAAATGTTATCAAACATTCTATAAATCCACGATGATATCATGTAATATTAACACAACAACAACAAAAATCACTTGCACCAACAAATTAGAACATGTTTAAATTGGTGTTCCAAATTCTCGACAACAAGACACAATTCCCAATTTAACAACACAATAGTTCAGATAAGTTCAAATTCAACATGACATAGTCCCAAATGTAACAGAACAGTAGTACAGATAGGATCAAGTTCAACAAGACAAACAGGAAATCATTATTTGCATAACTTCAAGGCAAACTTTCCCAAGAAATAGGAAGCAAACTTTCCAAGTACAAGGACTCTTACAAAGCTAAGCAATTACTTGTTGGGAAGAGAAGGAGAGGCACGGGAGGGAGGCTGGAGCAAGAGAGGCACGCCAGAACACGGAAAGAGGAGCAGGAGCGACGGCGGATGGCTCGGGCAAGGCTATGATGGCCAAGGGCAGAGGAGAAGTGCCAACAGAGATAAGGAGGAGCATTGGCTAGGGTTGCTACCACAATGGAGTAGGAGGAGGGCGGGCGGGGCGGACGGCCGGTGAGGTGACTTACCAGGGTGCTGTCGTTGCTTCCTTGGGCGCCACAATCAGAGGGGTATGGCCTGGTATCGTAGGAGGGCAGTTTTCATGCGAAAGATTAAGCGGCTGTATCTGTTCTATTTCAGTCTGTTGTTTCCATTTTGATGTATGTATTGGGGCTCTGTATAGGATTTGGTATTCCAAAAATACAATTTTGGGTGTTTGGGATGTAAATGGAAACAACAGACTGAATACCTGTTATTCAACCCAAATTTATTGATTCGAAACAAGGGGAGCCAAAGAATATTCTCAAGTATTAGCAGTTGAGTTGTCAACTCAACCACATCTGGATAACTTAATATTTGCAGCAAAGTATTTAGTAGCAAAGTATTATGGAAGTAACGGTAAGAGTGGCAAAAGTAACAGTAGCAGTTTTGTAGTAATTGTAACAGTGGCAACGGAAAAGTAACTAAGCAAAGATCAATATGTGAAAAGCTCGTAGGCATTGGATCGGTGATGGAGAATTATGCCGGATGCGATACCTTATGCAAAAGTTATAACATAGGGTGACACAGAACTAGCTCCACTTCATCAATGTAATGTAGGCATGTATTCCGAATATAGTCATACGTGCTTATCGAAAAGAACTTGCATGGCATCTTTTGTCCTACCCTCCCGTGGCAGCGGGGGCCTATTGGAAACTAAGGGATATTAAGGCCTCCTTTTAATAGAGTACCGAACCAAAGCATTAACACTTAGTGAATACATGAACTCCTCAAACTATGGTCATCACCGGTAAGTATCCCGATTATTGTCACTACCGGGTTAACGGATCATAACACATAATAGGTGACTATAGACTTGCAAGATAGGATCAAGAACTCACATATATTCATGAAAACATAATAGGTTCAGATATGAAATCATGGCACTCGGGCCCTAGTGACAAGCATTAAGCATAGCAAAGTCATAGCAACATCATTCTCAGAACATAATGGATACTAGGGATCAAACCCTAACAAAACTAACTCGATTACATGATAAATCTCATCCAACCCATCACCGTCCAGCAAGCCTACGATGGAATTACTCACGCACGGTGGTGAGCATCATGAAATTGGTGATGGAGGAAGGTTGATGATGACGACGTCGACGGATCCCCTCTCCGGAGCCCCGAACGGACTCCAGATCAGCCCTCCCAAGAGAGATTAGGGCTTGGCGGCGGCTCCGTATCGTAAAACGTGATGAATCCTTCTCTCTGATTTTTTCTCCCCGAACGTGAATATATAGAGTTGGAGTTGAGGTCGGTGGAGCTCCAGGGGGCCCACAAGGCAGGGGGCGCGCCCATGGGGGTAGGCGCGCCCCCACCCTCGTGGACAGGGTGTGGCCCCCTGGTCTTGATTCTTTCGCCTGTATTTTTTATATATTCCAAAAATATTCTCCATGAAGTTTCAGGTCATTCCGAGAACTTTTATTTGTGCTAAAAAATAACACCATGGCAATTCTGCTGAAAACAGCGTCAGTTCGGGTTAGTTCCATTCAAATAATGCAAGTTAGAGTCCAAAACAAGGGCAAAAGTGTTTGGAAAAGTAGATACGATGGAGACGTATCAACTCCCCCAAGCTTAAACCTTTGCTTGTCCTCAAGAAATTCAGTTGACAAACTGAAAGTGATAAAGAAAAACTTTTACAAACTCTGTTTGCTCTTGTTGTTGTAAATATGTAAAGCTAGCATTCAAGTTTTCAGCAAAGATTATGAACTAACCATATTCACAATAACACTTAGGTCTCTTATTTACTCATATGAATGACATAATCAACTAGCGAGCAATAATAATAAATCTCGGATGACAACACTTTCTCAAAACAATCATAATATGATATAACAAGATCGTATCTCGCTAGCCCTTTCTGAGACCGCAAAACATAAATGCAGAGCACCTCTGAAGATCAAGGACTGACTAAACATTGTAATTCATGGTAAAAGAGATCCTGTCATAATCATACTCAATATAAATTAATAGTAATGGATGCAAATGACAGCTGTGCTCTTCAACTGGTGCTTTTTAATAAGAGGATGATGACTCAACATAAAAGTAAATAGATAGGCCCTTCGCAGAGGGAAGCAGGGATTTGTAGAGGTGCCAGAGCTCGATTTTGAAATAGAGATAAATAATATTTTGAGTGGCATACTTTCATTGTCAACATAACAACCGAGAGATCTCGATATCTTCCATGCTACACACATTATAGGCGGTTCCCAAATAGAATGGTAAAGTTTATACTCCCCCACTACCAACAAGCATCAATCCATGGCTTGCTCGAAACAACGGGTGTCTCCAACTAACAACAGTCCTATGGGAGTTTTGTTTGCAATTATTTTTATTTGGTTTGAGCATGGGACTGGGCATCCCGGTGACCAGCCATTTTCTCGTGAGTGAGGAGCGGAGTCCACTCCTCTTGAGAATAACCCGCCTGGCATGGAAAATACAGACATCCCTAGTTGATACACGAGCTATTCGAGCATACAAAATAGAATTTCATTTGAAGGTTTAGAGTTTGGCACATACAAATTTACTTGTAACGGCAGGTAGATACCTCATATAGGAAGGTATGGTGGACTCATATGGAATAACTTTGGGGTTTATGGAAGTGGATGCACAAGCAGTATTCCCGCTTAGTACAAGTGAAGGCTAGAAAAATACTGGGAAGCGACCAACTAGAGAGCGACAACAGTCATGAACATGCATTAAAATTAATAAACATTGAGTGCAAGCATGAGTAGGATATAATCCACCATGAACATAAATATCGTGGAGGCTATGTTGATTTTGTTTCAACTACATGCGTATACATGTGCCAAGTCGAGCCACTTGAATCATTGAAAGGAGGATACCACCCTATCGTACCACATCACAACCATTTTAATAGCATGTTGGCACGCAAGGTAAACCATTATAAACTCCTAGCAAATTAAGCATGGCATAAGCACCTATAATCTCTAATTGTCATTGCAAACATCTTTCATTCATAATAGGCTGAATCAGGAGCGATGAACTAATCATATTTACAAAAACAAGAGAGGTCGAGTTCATACCAGCTTTTCTCATCTCAATCAGTCCATCATATATCGTCATTATTGCTTTTCACTTGCACGACCGAACGGTGTGGATAATAATAATAGTGCACGTGCAATTGGACTAAGCTGGAATCTGCAGGCATCTTAATACAAAGGAGAAGACAAGGTAACATGGGCTCCTGGTTAAATTAACAATAATGCATATAAGAGCCACTTCAACATTTTCATCATGGTCTTCTCCTTTCGACCCCCAAAGAAAAGAAAAGAAATAAAACTATTTACACGGGAAAGCTCCCAACAATCAAAAGAAGAACGAGAAATCTTTTTGGGTTTTCTTTTAATTATTACTACTACAAGCATGGAAAGTAAACTAGCTAAAAGCTATAACTAATTTTTTGTTTTGTTTTTCTTAAGGTTTTTCAAACATACAAGAAGAAGGCTTAAAACAAAAAATAAACTAGCATGGACAGTATAATGAAAAAGTATGAGCACCGACAACTAGCATGAGTGTGTGAAGATGAATGTAATGTCGGTGAGAGATACGTACTCCCCCAAGCTTAGGCTTTTGGCCTAAGTTGGTCTATGCCCATGGATCAAAGTTGTAGCTGGGGTCGTACTGAGATGGATCAGCTATTGCCTCATGAGCTGCAGCTTCGAGGCGAGCTGCCTCCGTCCTCCTCTCATGCTCGTTCGCCTCCTCCCTGGTTATAATATATCTCCCTTTTGCCTGAAAGTCAAAGAAACCAGGAGCAGGGAGAGCAACATGGACAGTGCGACGTCTATCAAAGATTAGTCGGTATTGGAGGAACTGTTCATTCCTCTCAACAAACTGATGACAAACCATGGCATTATAATCTAAATAAGCAGGAGGCAATTCCATACCATTTTCATGTATGGGTATCTCAAGATAATTAGCTAAACGGGTTGCGTAAATTCCATCGAACAAATCTCCACTAATACTGTTATTATGCAACCTACGTGCAACAATGGCCCCCAAGTTATATTGTTTATCTCCTAACACAGCACTCTTGAGAACACTAAGATCTGGAACACACATGTGACATGCCTCATCCTTACCGTTTATGCATCTACCTATAAAGAGAGCAAAATAATGTATAGCAGGAAAATGGATGCTCCCTATGGTAGCTTGTGTTATTTCTCTAGATTCCCCCACAATGATACTAGCAAGAAAATCTTTAAACTCAGATTTGCGAGGTTCACTAGCACTACCCCATTGCGGGAGTTTACAAGCAGTATTAAAATCTTCTAAGTCCATGGTATAATATTTATCATAGAGATCAAATAGGACAGTGTGAGAATTGCGTGAAGATGTAAATTTAAACCTTCTCACAAAGGAATCAGTTAGGTAGTGGTATTGGGGGCACTTATCTGACACGAAGCCCTCAAGTTCGGCGTTACGCACATATGCTTCAAATTCCTCCTTAATTTCTGCTTGGACAATGAGATTTTCTGATGGCCATTCACAAGGCCGCACTTGAGCTTCTCTTGGTAGTTCATAGTCCGGCTCACGTATTGCGGGCCTGGATCCTTGCTTCCTTGAAGAACCACCTTGGTACATTTTCCTAAACATATTTCTTCCTCTGAAAAGAATTCCTGAAATTTTTAATAACTCAAAATAAAAGTGAACCAAACTCAACAAGATTGATAGCAACTACTCCCACAAGTGCCTAGAGACTATATCATGCATTAGAACTACTTGAGACCAAATAAATTTGACATGCAAGCTCAAGAATAGGGTCACCTAAGAAGCAAAAATTTGCAATGAATAAAGCACTAGAACAAAAACTAATTGGAACATTGGAGGAGTCACATACCAAGAACAATCCCCCAAAGCAGTTTTGTGAGTGGAGCTTTGAGCAAGGAGGTCGAAAATGGCAGCAAGATGAGCTAGAACTCGTGCTTGAGCTGGTTGGTGATTTTTTCTGGAGGAAGAAGGAGTGTGTGGGTGCTGGAATAAGTGGAGGGGGCAACAAGGGGCCCACGAGGCAGGGGCGCGCCTAGGGGGGTGTTTGCCCCCTCTAGTGTGTTCTTAGTGCCAGATATTCTTAAATATTCTAAAAAAATCATATTTCAATTTCAGGGCATTTGGAGAACTTTTATTTTTGGGGTATTTTTTTATTGCAAGGATAATTCAGAAAACAGACATAAAATACTTTTTTTGCTTTATTTAATCCAAATAACAGAAGGTAAAAGGAGGGTACAGAGAGTTGTGCTTTCTAACTTCATCCATCTCATGTTCATCAAAAGGAATCCACTAACAAGGTTGATCAAGTCTTGTTAACAAACTCATTCCGAATCGCATGAAACCGGAGAATTTTCGAATAGCACTAGGTTACCTCAACGGAGATATGAACATCCCCAATAATAAGAATATCATATTTCTTCTTGACAGTAGGAAGAGGAAATTCAAAACCTCCAATAGTAATCGTTGGAATTTTTCCAATAGAATTGATACAGTGGACTTGAGGTTGTTTCCTCGGAAAGTGTACCATATGCTCATTACCATTAACATGAAAAGTGACATTGCCTTTGTTGCAATCAAAAACAGCCCCTGCAGTATTCAAAAAGATTCTACCAAGGATAATCGACATACTATCATCCTCGGGAATATCAAGAATAACAAAGTCCGTTAAGATAGTAACGTTTGCAACCACAACAGGCACATCCTCACAAATACCGACAGGTATAGCGGTTGATTTATCGGCCATTTGCAAAGATATTTTAGTAAGTGTCAACTTATTCAAATCAAGTCTACGATATAAAGAGAGAGGTATAACACTAACACCGGCTCTAAGATCACATAAAGCAGTTTTAACATAGTTTCTTTTAATGGAGCAAGGTATAGTTGGTACTCCTGGATCTCCAAGTTTCTTAGGTATTCCACCTTTAAAAGTATAATTACCGATCATGGTGGAAATTTCAGCTTCCGGTATCTTTATTTTATTTGTAACAATTTCTTTCATATACTTAGCATAAGGATTCATTTTAAGCATATCAGTCAAACGGATACGCAAAAAGATAGGTCTAATCATTTCAGCAAAGCGCTCAAAATCCTCATCATCCTTTTTCTTGGATGGTTTGGGAGGAAAAGGCATGGGTTTCTGAACCCATGGTTCTCTTTCTTTACCATTCTTCCTAGCAATGAAGTCTCTTTTATCATCACGTTGATTCTTTGGTTCTGGGTTATCAAGATCAACAACAGGTTTAATCTCTACATCATTGTTATTGCCAGGTTGAGCATCAACATGAACATCATCATTGATATTATCACTAGGTTCATGTTCATTACCAGATTGTGTTTCAGCATTAGAAGTAGAAATATCATTGGGATTCTCAGGTGTGTCAAAACCAGGTTCACTAGAAGCATGCAAAGTCCTATCATTTTTTGTTTTTCTTCCCCTTAGATGGACTAGGCGTATCAACATTAGTTCTCTGAGATTGCTCAATTCTCTTAGGGTGGCCCGCAGGATACAAAGGTTCCTGAGTCATTTTACCCCCTCTAGTCATAACTCTAACATCATTATCATTTTTCTTATTATTTAATTCATTGAGCAAATCATTTGACCTTTAAGCACTTGTTCTACTTGAGTGGTAACCATAGAAACATGTTTACTAATGAGTTTAAGTTCACCTTTAACTCTAGAGATATAATCACTCAAGTGTTCAATCATATAAGCATTGCGTTTCAACTGTCTACGAACATAAGCATTGAAGTTTTCTTGTTTAACAATAAAATTATCAAACTCATCTAAGCATTGGCTAGCAGACTTATAACGAGGAATATCACCTTCATAAAATCTATAAAGAGAATTTACCTTTACCACCTGTGTCGGGTTATCAAGACCATGTATTTCTTCAATAGGTGGTAAATTCTTAACATCTTTAGCTTTAATACCCTTTTCTTTCATAGATTTATTTGCCTATTGCATATCTTCAGGACTGAGAAATAGAATACCCCTTTTCTTCGGAGTTGGCTTAGGAGTTAGTTCAGGAAGTGTCTAATTATTTTCACTAGTCAACATATTATTCAATAGCAATTCATCTTGATCAACAGTTCTTTCCCTGAAAACACAACCAGCATAGCTATCCAGGTGGTCTCTGGAAGCATCGGTTAGTCCATTATAAAAGATATCAAGTATTTCATTTTTATTGAGAGGATGATCAGGCAAAGCATTAAGTAATTGGAGAAGCCTCCCCCAAGCTTGTGGGAGACTCTCTTCTTCAATTTGCACAAAATTATATATTTCCCTTAAGGCAGCTTGTTTCTTATGAGCTGGGAAATATTTAGCAGAGAAGTAATAAATCATATCCTGGGGACTACGCACACAACCAGGATCAAGAGAATTAAACCATGTTTTAGCATCACCCTTTAATGAGAACGGAAATAATTTAAGGATATAGTAGTAACGAGTTTTCTCATCATTAGTGAATAGGGTAGCTATATCATTTAATTTAGTAAGATGTGCCACAACAGTTTCAGATTCATAGCCATAGAAAGGATCAGATTCAACCAAAGTAATTATCTCAAGATCGACAGAGAAATCATAATCCTTATCGGAAATACAGATAGGTGAAGTAGCAAAAGCAGGGTCATGTTTCATTCTAGAATTCAAAGATTTTTCTTTAAGCTTAGCTAATAATTTCTTAAGATCATATCTATCATTGCAAGCAAGAAAGTCTCTAGGAGTTTCTTCATCGAAAACATAACCCTCAGGCACAACAGGCAATTCATATCTAGGGGGAGAGTTCATCATCACTTTCATCAATATTATCAGTTTCAATAATTTCATTCTCTCTAGCCCTAGCAAGTTGTTCATCAAGAAATTCACCTAATGGCACAGTAGTATCAAGCATAGAAGTAGTTTCATCATAAGTATCATGCAAAGCAGAAGGGCATCATCAATAACATGCGACATATCAGAATTAATTGCAGAAGCAGGTTTAGGTGTCACAAGTTTACTCAAAACAGAAGGTGAATCAAGTGCAGAGCTAGTTGGCAGTTCCTTACCTCCCCTCGTAGTTGAGGGATAAATTTTGGTTTTCTCGTCTTTCAAGTTCCTCATAGTGATCAACAGATAATTCCAAGTGACTCAAAGAATAGAGCTATGCTCCCCGGCAACGGCGCCAGAAAATAGTCTTGATAACCCACAAGTATAGGGGATCGCAACAGTTTTCGAGGGTAGAGTATTCAAGCCAAATTTATTGATTCGACACAAGGGGAGCCAAAGAACATAATGGATACTTGGGTTCAAACCCTAACAAAACTAACTCGATTACATGATAAATCTCATCCAACCCATCACCGTCCAGCAAGCCTACGATGGAATTACTCGCGCACGGCGGTGAGCATCACGAAATTGGTGATGGAGGAAGGTAGATGATGACGACGTCAACGGATTGCCCTCTCCGGAGCCCCGAACGGACTCCAGATCAGCCCTCCCGAGAGAGATTAGGGCTTGGCGGCGGCTCCGTATCATAAAATGCGATGAATCCTTCTCTCTGATTTTTTTCTCCCCGAACATGAATATATAGAGTTGGAGTTGAGGTCGGTGGAGCTCCAGGGGGACACGAGGCTGGGGGGCGCGCTCAGGGGGGTAGGCGCGCCCCCACCCTCGTGGACAGGGTTTGGGCCCCCTGGTCTTGATTCTTTCACCAGTATTTTTATACATTCCAAAAATATTCTCCGTGAAGTTTCAGGTCATTCCGAGAACTTTTATTTCTGCACAAAAATAACACCATGGCAATTCTGCTGAAAACAGCACCAGTTCGGGTTAGTTCCATTCAAATCATGCAAGTGAGAGTCCAAAACAAGGGCAAAAGTGTTTCGAAAAGTAGATACGATGGAGATGTATCACCTGTCGGATCAATACCTATTCGGTGGATCTTTCTTTTCCTCAAGGAAGACTACGTCCTATCTATGGGGTTTTTCCTCAAACGATTGGAACCAGAATAAAAAAGAAAGAATGAAAGAGTCAATCTATCTTAGTGAAGGTCTCACTCTGACAAAAGGGAGGAACCGACAAAATTTGAATAGAAAAGAGATCCCAATTAAGTTATTGATGTCCACTTCACCGAAATTCAATTTGGCTTCTGGGAGCAAGTGCTCCCAGGCCTAACTTTTTTAAATGTCCAAAAAATCAAGTACTTTTTATGTGTTCTTAGTCACATCCAAATGCTACTTGTAAATTTTAAGGAAAATGTGTTAAGCATTTTGGACTGTGCAGAAAACAAATACAAATTGAACCTGAAATGTCCCAAATTTTGTTCTTATCACTGATGAAACACTGCTGTTCCGATTCGCATGAAAATTGTCAAGCATGCTTGCGACACTAACACGAACACCCACACAAAATTCAGAATTTTTAAAAAATATTTATTATTATTTTTTGCGTTACTGTTCAGCCGGGAGTATGTGCTCTCGGGAGCTAAAACGCCCCTTCCTTCCATTTCATACTTATAGTATTCTATTTCCGCTTGGTTGGATTAATTCAAGGCGTTGTTCGAGCTTGAACATGTTGTTCAACATGTGGTTTGGGTACCAGGTGCTGGGCGTCATACTGATACTCAACGGTAGAAGATCTGGACGATGACCGGCATATTGTCCCAGAAAGTCTGCACTAATCTCATTACCCCATACCGGATTACCAGGTAGTAAACAAGGAACCCAAATACCCAATCGATCATGAGTGCCATAGCCGTAGTTCTAAGTCAACCTCAGTGCTGCAACCGTCGGGGCACTTGTTTCGCGTCACCGACGGTTGGATTAGCGACTAGCTAGGCAGCAACGGTGTAGGTTGTGGAGTGGATAGTTGAAAAAGAATGACATGAATATAGATGTATGCAAGTCATATGTCATTTAAATATATGCTTGGGGGGGGGGGCAAGGCCCTCTAGCTTAACTAGTACAACCTTTGTTCTAGTTTACTAGTACCCATCGTATTTTTGGTCAAAGTTTAACCATATATTTAACTTGAAAAATGCTAATGCATGTCATGACAAATTATATTGTTGGATTCATATTGAAATGCAGTTTCTACAATATTACTTTTTTTATGTATTAAGTTAAAATCGTGGCCAAAATATGATGGGACTAGTAAACTGATAACCCACAAGTATAGGGGATCGCAACAGTTTTCGAGGGTAGAGTATTCAAGTCAAATTTATTGATTCGACACAAGGGGAGCCAAAGAATATTCTCAAGTATTAGCATCTGAGTTGTCAATTCAACCACACCTAAAAGACTTAATATCTGTAGTGAAATATTTAGTAGCAAAGTAGTATGGAAGTAACGGTAACAGTGGAAGAAGTAACAGTAGCAGTTTTGTAGCAATCGTAACAGTGGCAACGGAAAAGTAACTGAGGAAAGATCAATATGAAACGAGCTCGTAGGCAATGGATTAGTGATGGATAATTATGTCGGATGGCATTCATCATGCAACAGTTATAACATAGGGTGACAGAGAACAAGCTCCAATTCATTAATATAATGTAGGCATGTATTCTGAATATAGTCATACGTGCTTATGGAGAAGAACTTGCATGACATCTTGAAAGTGCTACTTATCGACTAGAGGGGGTGGGGGGTGAATAGGCGATTTTTATGGAAGTCTTAAAAACAGGAGGTCTTTGAAGAAAAATAGTAGAAATAAACCTATTGATATACAGCGGAAGATAGACTACACTAGACAAGCCATAGTCAGGTAAACAATGTAGCTAAGGCACAAAGACTATCAGCTGCTAGGTAGTATGGATTGATACGTCCATTTCGCATCATGCTTTTATATCGATATTTATTGCATTATGGGCTGTTATTACACATTATGTCACAATACTTATGCCTGTTCTCTCTTACTTTATAAGGTTTACATGAAGAGGGAGAAAGCTAGCAGCTGGAATTCTGGGCTGGAAAAGGAGCAAATATTAGAGACCTATTCTACACAACTCCAAAAGTCCTGAAACTCCATGAAAGTCAGTTTTGGAATATATTAAAAATATCAGGTGAAGAAAGCACCAGAGGGGGGCCACCCACCGTCCACGAGGGTGGAGGGCGCGCCCCTGCCTTGTGGGCCCCCTGGCAGGCCTCCGGTGCCCATCTTTTGCTATATGAAGTCTTTTGCCCAGGAAAAAATAATAAGTAATCTTTCGGGACGAAGCGCCGCCGCCACGAGGCGGAACCTGACGAAACCAATCTAGGGCTCCGGCGGAGCTGTTCTGCCGGGGAAACATCCTTCCGGGAGGGGGAAATTGTCACCAACGTCATCACCATCGATCCTCTCATCGGGAGGGGGTCAATCTCCATCAACATATTCACCAGCACCATCTCCTCTTAAACCCTAGTTCATCTCTTCTATCCAATCTTTGTCTCAAAACCTCAGATTGGTACCTGTGGGTTGCTAGTAGTGTTGATTACTCCTTGTAGTTGATGCTAGTTGGTTTAACCGGTGAAAGATCATATGTTCAGATCCTTTATGCATATTAATACCCCTCTAATTATGAACATGAATATGATTTGTGAGTAGTTACGTTTGTTCCTGAGGACATGGGAGAAGTCTTGCTATAAGTAGTCATGTGAATTTGGTATTCGTTCGATATTTTGATGAGATGTATGTTGTCTTTCCTGTAGTGGTGTTATGTGAACGTCGACTACATGACACTTCACCATTGTTTGGGCCTAGAGGAAGGCATTGGGAAGTAATAAGTAGATGATGGGTTGCTAGAGTGACAGAAGCTTAAACCCTTGTTTATGCATTGCTTTGTAAGGGGCTGATTTGGATCCACATCTTTCATGCTATGGTTAGGTTTATGTTAATTCTTCTTTCGTAGTTGCAGATGCTTGCGAGAGGGGTTAATCATAAGTGGGATGCTTGTCCAAGGAAGGGCAGTACCGAAGCACCGGTCCACCCACATATCAAATTATCAAAGTAACGAACGCGAATCATATGAGCATGATGAAAACTAGCTTGACGATAATTCCCATATGTCCCCGGGAGCATTTTCCTTTATATAAGAGTTTGTCCAGGCTTGTCCTTTGCTACAAAAAGGATTGGGCCACCTTTCTGCACCTTGTCTACTTTTATTACTTGTTACTCGTTACAAATTACCTTATCACAAAACTATCTGTTACCGATAATTTCAGTGCTTGCAGAGAATACCTTATTGAAAACTGTTTATCATTTCCTTCTGCTCCTCATTGGGTTCGACACTCTTACTTATCGAAAGGACTATGATAGATCCCCTATACTTGTGGGTCATCAAGACTCTTTTCTGGCACCGTTGCCAGGGAGTGAAACGCCTTTGGTCAGTGGAATTTGGTAAGGAAAAAATTATATAGTGTGCTGAAATTTACAGTCAGTTGTTACTATGGAAAATAATCCTCTGAGGGGCTTGTTCGGGGTATCTTCACCCCGACCAGTAGAGCAAAGATTTGCTCCTCAACCTACTGAACCTACTGAAAATATTTACTTTGAAATTCCTTTGGGTATGATAGAGAAACTGCTAGCCAATCCTTTTAGAGGAGATGGAAAATTACATCCCGATATGCACCTAATCTATGTGGATGAAGTTTGTGGATTATTTAAGCTTGCAGGTATGCCCGAGGATGTTATCAAGAAGAAGGTCTTCCCTTTATCTTTGAAGGGAAAGGCATTGACATGGTTTAGGCTATGTGATGATATTGGATCATGGAACTACAACCGATTGAAATTGGAATTTCATCAGAAGTTTTATCCTATGCATCTGGTTCATCGTGATCGTAATTATAATTATATATATAATTTTTGGCCTCGCGAAGGAGAAAGTATCACTCAAGCTTGGGGGAGGCTTAAGTCAATGTTATATTCATGCCCAATCATGAGCTCTCAAGAGAAATTATTATTCAAAATTTTTATGCTCGGCTTTCTCTCAATAATCGCTCCATGCTCGATACTTCTTGTACCGGTTCTTTTATGATGAAGACTATTGAATTAAGATGGGATTTATTGGAAATAATTACATGCTAATATGAAGATTGGGAACTCGACGAAGGTAAGGAGTCAGGTATAACACCTAAGTTTGATTGTGTTAAATCTTTTATGGATACCGATGTTTTCCGTGAATTTAGCACTAAATATGGACTTGACTCTGAGATAGTAGCTTCTTTCTGTGAATCATTTGCTACTCATGTTGATCTTCCTAAGGAGAAGTGGTTTAAATATCATCCTGCCATTGAAGTAAAAGTAGTTGAACCTATTAAATTTGAAGAAAATACTATCACTTATAATGTTGATCCTATTGTTCCTACCGCTTATATTGAGAAACCACCTTTCCCTGTTAGAATAAAGGATCATGCTAAAGCTTCAACTGTGGTTTGTAAGAGTAATGCTAGAACATCTACACCCTCTGAGCAAATTAAAGTTGAACCTAGTATTGTTATGGTTAAGGATCTCTTGGTCGATAATATTGATGGGCATGTTATTTACTTCTGTAATGAAGCTGCTAGAATTGCTAGACCCGATACTAAAAATAAACATAGACCTGTTGTCGGCATGCCTGTTGTTTCTCTTAAAATAGGAGATCATTGTTATCATGGCTTATGTGATATGGGTGCTAGTGCGAGTGCAATACCTCATTCCTTATACAAAGAAATTATGCATGATATTGCACCTGCTGAGATAGAGGATATAGATGTTACAATTAAGCTTGCCAATAGAGATACTATTTCACCAGTTGGGATTGTTAGAGATGTTGAAGTCTTGTATGGGAAAATTAAATATCCTACTGATTTTCTTGTTCTTGCTTCCCCACAAGATAACTTTTGTCCTATTATATTTTGTAGACCCTTCTTGAATACTGTTAATGCTAGGATAGACTGCGAAAAGGATATTGTTACTCTTGGTTTAGGAGATATGTCTCATGATTTTAATTTTGCTAATTTCTTAGACAACCTCATGATAAAGAATTTCCTAGTAAAGATGAAATTATTGGTCTTGCTTCTATTGCCGTGCCTCCTAATGATCCTTTAGAGCAATATTTGTTAGACCATGAAAATGATATGTTTATGAATGAAAGAAGGGAAATAGATGAAGTATTATTTAAACAGGGACCTATTTTGAAACACAACTTGCCTGTTGAAATTCTAGGGGATCCTCCTCCACCCAAGGGTGATCCCATGTTTGAGCTTAAACCATTACCTGATACTCTTAAATACGCTTATCTTGATGAAAAGAAGATATATCCCGTTATTATCAGTGCTAACCTTTCAGAGCAGGAAGAAGAGAAATTATTGAAAACTCTGAAGAAGCACCGTGCTGCTATTGGATATACTCTTGATGATCTTAAGGGCATTAGTCCCACTCTATGCCAGCACAAAATAAAATTGGAGAAAGATGCTAAACCGGTTGTTGATCACCAAGGACGGTTAAATCCTAAGATGAAAGAAGTGGTAAGAAATGAAATACTAAAGCTTCTAGAGGCAGGTATAATTTATCTCGTTGCTGATAGTCAGTGGGTAAGTCCTGTCCATTGTCTCTCTAAGAAGTGAGGTATTACTGTTGTTCCTAATGATAAAGATGAATTGATCCCACAAAGAATTGTTACAGGTTATAGAATGGTAATTGATTTCCACAAATTGAATAAAGCTACTAGAAAAGATCATTACCCTTTACCTTTTATTGATCAAATGCTAGAAAGATTATCCAAACATACACATTTTTGCTTTCTAGACGGTTATTCTGTTTTCTCTCAAATACCTGTGTCAAAACAGGATCAGGAAAAGACCACTTTTACTTGCCCTTTCGGTACCTTTGCTTATAGACGTATGCCTTTTGGTTTATGTAATGCACCTGCTACCTTTCAAAGATGTATGACTGCTATATTCTCTGACTTTTGTGAAAAGATTTTTGAGGTTTTCATGGATGATTTCTCCGTTTATGGAACTTCTTTGGATGATTGCTTAAGCAACCTTGACCGAGTTTTGCAGAGATGTGAAGAAACTAATCTTGTCTTGAATTGGGAGAAGTGCCACTTTATGTTTAATGAAGGTATTGCCTTGGGGCATAAAACTTCTGAAAGAGGTATTGAAGTTGATAAAGCTAAAGTTGATGCTATTGAAAAGATGCCGTGTCCAAAGGACATTAAAGGTATAAGAAGTTTCCTTGGTCATGCCGGTTTTTATAGGAGGTTCATTAAAGACTTCTCAAAATTTTCTAGGCCTCTGAGTAATCTCTTACAAAAATATGTCCCTTTTATCTTTGATGATGATTGTGTAGAAGCATTTGAAATACTTAAGAAAGTCTTAATTTCTGCACCTATTGTTCAGCCACCTGATTGGAATTTACCCTTTGAAATTATGTGTGATGCTAGTGATTATGCTGTAGGTGCTGTTCTAGGACAAAGAGTTGATAAGAAATTAAATATATCCAATATGCTAGTAAAACTCTAGATAGTGCCCAGAGAAATTATGCTACTACTGAAAAAGAATTTTTAGCAGTTGTATTTGCTTGTGATAAGTTCAGACCTTATATTGTTGATTCTAAAGTAACTGTTCACACTGACCATGCTGCTATTAAATACCTTATGGAAAAGAAATATGCTAAACCTAGACTTATTAGATGGGTTCTCTTGCTACAAGAATTTGACTTGCATAGTATAGATAGAAAGGGAGCTGAGAACCCCGTTGCAGACAACTTGTCTAGGTTAGAGAATGTTCTTGATGACCCACTACCTATTGATGATAGTTTTCCTGATGAACAATTAGCTGTCGTAAATGCTTCTCGTACTGCTCCATGGTATGCCGATTATGCCAATTACATTGTTGCTAAATTTATACCACCTAGTTTCACATACCAGCAAAAGAAAAAGTTTTTCTATGATTTAAGACATTACTTCTGGGATGACCCACACCTTTATAAAGAAGGAGTAGATGGTGTTATTAGACGTTGTGTACCTGAGCATGAACAAGAACAGATCTTACGCAAGTGTCACTCCGAGGCTTATGGAGGACACCATGCTGGAGATAGAACTGCGCATAAGGTATTGCAATCCGGTTTTTATTGGCCTACTCTTTCTAAAGATGCCCGTAAGTTTGTCTTGTCTTGTGATGAATGTCATAGAATTGATAATATTAGTAGACGTCAAGAAATGCCTATGAACTATTCACTTGTTATTGAACCATTTGATGTTTGGGGCTTTGATTATATGGGACCGTTTCCTTCCTCTAATGGGTATACACATATTTTAGTTGCTGTTGATTACGTTACTAAGTGGGTAGAAGCTATTCCAACTAGTAGTGCTGATCATAACACCTCTATTAAGATGCTTAAAGAAGTTATTTTTTTCGAGGTTTGGAGTCCCTAGATATTTAATGATTGATGGTGGTTCACACTTTATTCATGGTGATTTTCGTAAAATGCTTGCTAAGTATGATGTTAATCATAGAATTGCATCTCCATTATATAATCTCCCGAAGGTTTTGACCACGGTACCACGACACAATCCTCTGCTTTTGTTTCGAGCTGTTTTTCTGATAGATCTAGATCACCATGACGTCTTCAAGCGGCCCCAAGGACAAATTCTTCGAGAAGGTCATCAACCCCTACCTCGCGGAGGTGCTGCAACACCCTCAAACCATTGAGATGCATGAGGGGGTGCTGCACATTCGCGATGTTGAGGGACCAAGGAGGACCGGAAGCGTGGAGACAAGACTTGAAGCAATGGAGCAGCAAGTTTTCAAGTGCCAAGGGATGGTGGAACACGGATGTTGGTGTCAAAACTGGCGGATCTCAGGTAGGGGGTCCCGAACTGTGCGTCTAAGGCGGATGGTAACAGGAGGTGGGGGACACAATGTTTACCCAGGTTCGGGCCCTCTCGATGGAGGTAATACCGTACTTCCTGCTTGATTGATCTTGATTATATGAGTATTACAAGAGTTGATCTACCACGAGACCGTAGAGGCTAAACCCTAGAAGCTAGCCTATGATTATGGTTGTTGTTTTTTGTCCTATGGACTAAACCCTCCGGTATATATAGACACCGGAGGGGGTAGGGTTACACAGAGTCGGTTACAAGGGAGGAGATCTACATATCCGAATTGCCAAGCTTGCCTTCCACGCAAAGGAGAGTCCCATCCTGACACAGGACGAAGTCTTCAACCTTGTATCTTCATAGTCCAACGGTCCGGCCAAAGTATATAGTCCGGCTGTCTGAGGACCCCCTAATCAGGACTCCCTCAGTATAGCCCCTGAACCAGGCTTCAATGACGACGAGTCCGGCGCACAGATTGTCTTCGGCATTGCAAGGCGGGTTGTTCTCCAAATTCTGAGTACCTGTCGAGTAGTGTCCGGCTTCCCATGAATGTTGCACTCCTTGGCTTCTACGCCTAATAATGGCTATCCTCCACGTGTCGAGCGAATGCGAGAAGTCGGGGCATTTTTACACTTGCCACCCTAACCATGTAAGTAAATCATCTATTTAAAGAGACGGGGATCCTTAGATCCAGATCACACCATCTCCCACAGCGAGTATCCATCGGAGCGCGCTCGGAAAAGTCCATCCCATCATGGCCGGCCATTGCAGCTCCTCCTCTCGCTCCCGTAGCCCTAAGCCAAGCAATTGGAAGAAGTGTTCCGTCCCCCAGAGCCGATTAGTAGAGTTACAGACCCAGGGGTTTCTCCCTCCAGCGTATATGGTCCCCGTTCGAGCCGGACTCGCCACCTACAACGGCGGGGAGCAAGCGGAGAGCTTTCCCAACCCATCCAAGGGGGAGCGGGTATGCCTTGTCCCTTACTTATAAAGGGGCTTGAATTTCCCATCCATCCGTTCCTTCGCGGGCTCCTGGAGTTCTACGGCCTCCAACTGCATAACTTTACTCCCGCCTCCATATTACACATCGCTGGCTATGTCGCCCTTTGCGAGCTGTTTTTGGGCTGCGAAGCTCATTCCGAGCTATGGATGAGGCTATTCTGCCTCGTACCCCGTACACAGGAGGGGTCAATATATCAAGTGGGCGGAGCCGAGATATGGCGCATCGCCGGGACCGGATACCTGTCCGGTACTCCGAAGAAGACATCCGAGGAATGGCCTTCGGAGTGGTTTTATATGGAGTACGTCCCCCTTCCAGACCCTGTTTGGATGGGCCTTCCTGAGTTCGACAACGCCCCCTTGAAGAAATGCCGCAGCTGGCGCCCTCGGAGCCCCCAGGAGGAAGATAACGGAGAAGTCCTTTACCTGATGGGCCGGATAAAAACGCTGGCCAAATCAGTATTGACAATAATCGAGGTTATGTCAATATGTATAATGCGGGGGTGCAGCCACTTCAATATCGGGGACAACCCATGTGGCACTTCAATGGAGAAGACGATGCCACCCGCTGCGGTCGTAAGGGACTGGACTCCGTCGCTGCTCTAGCGAAAATACTATCCGATTTATATAAAGGAGAGGAAGAGGAGTTCATCCGCATTAAGCCACGGGATGGATTCTCCATGTACAACCCCCCAAACTGGGTGAGCTGCTACCTTTTACTCCGAACCTTCCCGCATTCTTCGTCATAAGTATTTACCTTGCTATTTCATAGCAGGAACTGCGAAAAGCTGTGAGAGAGGTCCACAGCCCGCCTCCACAACCAGAGGACCCTGACCGGGCCCTCGACCCTGGACTCGAAGAAGATCCGGACACATTTGTGGAGCTCGTTGATAGGATGTTCTATCAATTAAGCTGCGACGGTGCCTTGGTGGCCATCATAGCCGATTGTCCTAGACTACTCCCTGCATCGCATGTAAGTAAAACCAGAGTCCCAACTTCCGAGAAGGATCCCCTTTTTTTGCACTTCACCTACCGCACACATATGGTGTCTTACAGGGAAGGTCCTCGGGACGCCATGCCAAACCCGCAGTGACTCACCAACAAGGGGCACCGAAACCGGGTAGGCTTAAAAGGAAGGCGGTCAGGATTGAGACGCCGTCGCAGAGGTATGAAAAAGAACCCCACTCCGTGGTTGTCGTATTTTAAAATATAATAATGTCCATGTTTCCTAGCAGGAAAAATGCTCGCTGGACCATATCCGGAGAGCCTGCCGGCCACGCCTCCACCAGCCGGGCTCCAGAGCCGGACTTAGAGGCAGACGCTAACGTGGGGCCAACACCGGATGTTCCTCCTACAGAGGATGCGGATAGGCTATCTGCTACATATTCCGAAGTGGAGAGTGCCATGAATCACAGGCGCTGACGGGCCGTACTCCGTGACGCTTGTTTCTCTCAAGAGGCGTTCGATGCCTTCAAATCAGGAGACGCGTACATCCGAGCTGCTCAAAATGGTCTTGCCAGAGCCATGGACCAGTATGTAAAGGATATACGGGTAAGAAAATCTAATAGTTATGTATATCAGTAGCCCCTGAGACTTGAAACAGTTGGCACAACTGATTTAAGGATCATTGTTTGTGTAGGTTCTTACGGAGAAGAATACCCAGTTGTCTCAAGAGCTAGAGGAGTGCAAAGCCCAGCTACGGGCCGCAATTGCCGCTATGAAGGAGTCGATAAGGCCCCATCTGGTAACACTTGTTCGATCGAAAAGAATGACATGTACCAGTTAGTATTCGACATGCATGCAAATCTAACAATAGATTCCGCAGATGATCCCGGAGTGAATCCAGAGGTCGTGCGAGGGGATGAGCAACATACTCAGCGACAGCTAAAGGCTGGCGAGCGCGTGCTTACGCGGGTTAGGCGGGAGAAAAACGATCTCCATGATGCCAATATCCGGCTGTGCGTTGAACCGAAAGATGTTCGGGCCCAGCTTGCTGACTCCGTAAAGGAGAATAAGAGGCTTCGACGCGGCATTTTTAGTAAGTGCTTGAACGAACTTTTATTGAGTTCAGCGAAGAAACCGGCTAACAGAGTTATATCTGTAGGTATGCTGACGGGTCGTCCCGCAGAGGAAATGCCCGGGTCTGTGGGTGATCTTCTGCCAGAGCTCTCACAACTGCACGAACAAGTTCGGCAGGTGATGCAGGGCATTGTCCAGGCCCTGTGGCCATCCGCCTCCCTGCCAGGAGGCATGGTGGAGCTCGTAGAGATGCTCAAGGGAGCGCGGCAGCGCTTCCGATTATGGAAGATATCTGCCTGCCGACAAGGTGCAAGGGAAGCCTGGGCCATGGTGAAGACTCGATATACTAAGGCTGACCCGAACCACATGGCCGAAGTCGGACCTGTGGGGCCTGACGGGAAGGAGATCCCCGTCAGTTTGGTGTATGACCAGGTGAAATTAGCCGCAAAGTATTCCCAACAGGATTGTAGGCTAGACAACCTGTTGGACGGTATATAAGAAGAATTTAGTCAGTCTAAATGACTGTGTACTTCAAGTGACATATATTGTCCCTAGCCGGATTGTAAATCATTTGTCATGGCAGACCTTTTCGCTTCGACCTCCGGACCTGACAGTCCGGAGTGTATCCGAATACCTGCTCAGTTATGTAAAAACCGGGGTACGCGTGGAAACCAGGCGTAGGGGTCATAAGTGCTTGAACAGACAAGTACCCAACTAGCTATGTTATATTACATGGATAGTAAGAAACATCTTCCAGGGAGAATAGTTCCGTTAAGGGTTCCTTTCCCTGGGTACACATGCATTAATGTGCATGTCCGAACTGCGAAATGAGACGCAGGATATAAACATCTGGGGGCATGTATTACAATAAGTAAGAGTCATCTTTTGTTCATCGACCGAATATTCCCTTAAGAACGCTAGCTTTCGGCTTCACCCAGTCCGAGGTACACATCCGGTTGACCCGGCAGTAACAATCGCAGAGGTGCTCCCCTTATGCCCTAGCTGAATTAACGGGAACGTAGGGCATAAACACAAGAGCCAGGCAACCCAGCTTGGCCAAAACTTAAGTCATGTCGATGCATATAATGGCGAAGGAACATGTGGAAAAGTAACACATGTGCGGGGGGCATAGAGCCCGGAACATAGTTATATTAAGCTTCTTTATAAGAAGCCCCCAGGTATAATGAGCACGCCTAGCGCGTCAAGATTGTGTAGTCAAGACACATTCTGACCTTTTAAGGCCGTGAAGAAAAAGGGAAGAAAGAAAGAAAAGACAGATAACTTATATATAAAAAATTGACGGAGGTAAGGAGACGAACACAGAGTCCGGCACTAGGCGTAGAACCTTCTGAGTCTGGCTGCATTCCATGGGTTTGGCTCGAGTCGATTGTCCGATGCATCCCGCAGACGGTACGCTCCACCGGTCAGAACTTAGTCAATAACGAAGGGACCTTCCCATTTGGCTTGAGCTTGTCCTTTTTCTTCTCTGGTAGGCGTAGAACGAGTTCGCCAACGTTATAAGTTTTGGCCCGTACTTCTCTGCTTTGATACCGTCGAGCCTGTTGCTGATAGAATGTGGAGCGGGCTTTTGCCACGTCACGCTCCTCCTCCAAGGCGTCCAAACTGTCCTACCGATCAAGCTCGGCTTCTTTCTCTTCGTACATGCGCACTCGAGGTGAGTCATGAATGATGTCGCAGGGCAGTACCGCCTCTGCGCCGTACACCATGAAAAACGGTGTGTATCCGGTAGTGCGATTCGACATGGTCCGCAGCCCCCATAGTACGGAGTCGAGCTCCTCGACCCAGTGCGTATTTGATTCCTTCAAGGATCGCACTAATCCGGGTTTAATGGCACTCATGATAAGACCATTTGCCCGCTCGACCTGACCGTTTGTTTGGGGGTGATAGACGGAGGCATAATCGAGCTTAATGCCCATGTTGCCGCACCAAGTTTTTACCTCGTCGGCTGTAAAGTTCGAGCCGTTATCGGTGATGATGCTGTGGGGGACGCCGTAATGGTGTACAACCCCGGATATGAAGTCTATCACTGGTCCGGACTCGGCCGTTTTAACTGGTTTGGCTTCTATCCATTTGGTGAATTTATCCACCATCCAATAGGTACTTTTTCTTATGGCTTCCTCCTTTAAGGGGTCCGACCATATCAAGCCCCCAGACCGCGAAGGGCCAAGTAATGGGGATTGTTCGAAGAGCAGTAGGTGGCAGATGGCTTTGGTTTGCAAAAAGCTGGCAACCGACGCAACGTTGGACGAGGTCCTGTGCTTCTGCCTGGGCCGTCGACTAGTAAAAACCTGTACGGAAGGCCTTGCTTACAAGGGCCCGAGCTACGGCGTGGTGGCCGCCGAGTCCAGCATGAATTTCTGCCAAAAGTTGCCGTCCTTCCTCTTCAGAGATGCACCTCTGAAGTACTCCGGTAACGCTTTTCTTATAAAGCTCTCCCTCGTGGACCTTGTAGGCTTTAGACCGCCGCACAATGCAACGTGCCTCGTTTGGGTCCTCAGGGAGTTCTTGCCTAGTTAGGTAGGCCAAGAAGGGTTCTGTCCACGGGGCGATGACAGCCATAATCGCTGGGCCGAAGGTGTTCTTTTGGTGGCAGAGCCTCCGATTGCGTCAGAGTGTTCGGTATCTGGCGTTGTGGCCGGGTCCGGACTGTTGTTGTCGGTTTCTCCTTACCATACCACGGATGGCTTAAACAGCCTTTCCAAGAAGATATTAGGTGGGACAGGGTCACGCTTAGCACCGATGCGGGCGAGGATATCCGCCGCTTGATTGTTTTCTCGGACCACATGGTGGAATTCGAGCCCCTCAAACCAAGCCGACATTTTGAGGACGGCGTTGCGGTAAGCCACCATTTTCAGATCCTTGGCGTCGAAGTCTCCATTTATTTGAGATATTGCGAGGTTCGAATCCCCACGCACCTCTAGGCGTTGAATCCCCATGGAGACTGCCATTCGGAGACCATGTAACAGGGCCTCATATTCTGCTGCGTTGTTGGAGTCTGTGTATAATATTTGGAGTACGTATTGGACTGTATCTCCGGTGGGGGATGTCAGGACGACGCCTGCCCCCAGACCAGCCAGCATTTTAGAACCGTCAAAGTGCATGATCCAATTGGAGCATGTGCCATACTCTTTAGGGAGTTCGGCTTATGTCCATTCGGCGATGAAATCAGCCAGTACTTGTGACTTAATGGCTCGCCGTGGTTTGTATGTTATGTCGAACATGAAGAGCTCAATAGCCCATTTAGCAATCCGGCCCGTGGCATCACGGTTATTTATTATTTCGTTGAGTGGTACTTCGGAGGCCACCGTAATCAAACACTCTTGAAAGTAGTGTCGTAGTTTCCGGGATGCCATGTAGACCACGTATGCTATCTTTTGATAATGTGGGTACCGTGATTTGCATGGAGTGAGGACAGTGGATACGTAGTATACCGGCTTTTGAAGCGGGAACTTATGTCCGTCCGTCTCTCGTTCGACGACGAGCACAGCACTTACAACTTGGTGTGTTGCCACTATATATAACAGCATTGGTTCGCCGATGTTTGGCGCGGCCAAGATTGGGTTGATGGCCAAGACGGCCTTTATTTCTTCCAATCCGGCCGTGGCCGCATCCGTCCACTCGGAGTGTTCGGTGCATCGAAGAAGGCGATAAAGAGGTAGTGCCTTTTCTCCTAATCGGGAGATAAAGCGGATTAAGGCAGCCACACATCCAGTTAATTTCTGGATTTGCTTGAGGTCTGTTGGGATAGCCAACTGTGACAGAGCTCGGATTTTGGCCGGATTTGCTTCAATTCCTCTATTGGAGACGATGAAGCCCAAGAGCTTTCCAGCGGGCACGCCGAAAACACATTTTTCCGGGTTGAGCTTGATGTCATATGTTCTGAGATTGTCGAACGTGAGCCTCAAGTCGTCTATTAAGGATTCAACGTGTCTGGTTTTAATGACCACATCGTCTACGTATGCCTCCACTGTTTTGCCGATTTGTGTTTCCAGGCATGTCTGCATCATGCGTTGATAGGTTGCACCGGCGTTTTTGAGCCCGAAAGGCATGGTGTTAAAACAGAAGGGGCCGTATGGAGTGATAAATGCCTTTGCGGATTGATCGGACTCCGGCATCTTAATTTGATGGTATCCGGAGTATGCGTCGAGGAAACACAATGCGTCGTGTCCTGCGGTAGCGTTGATAATTTGGTCGATGCGGGGGAGGGGGAAGGGATCCTTGGGGAAAGCCTTGTTAAGGTCCTTGAAATCGACACATAGGCGCCAGGATTTGTCCTTCTTTGGTACCATCACCATGTTTGCTAGCTAGTCCGGATGTTTTATCTCTCTAATGAATCCGGCCTTAAGTAACTTGGCTAGCTCTTCTCCCATGGCTTGTCGCTTAGGCTCAGAGAAACGCCGGAGAGTCTGTTTGACCGGCTTGAACCCCTTTAGAATGTTAAGGCTGTGCTCGGCCAGCCTGCGTGGGATTCCTGGCATGTCTAAAGGATGCCAGGCGAATATGTCCCAATTCTCGCGCAAGAACTCCCGCAGTGTGGCGTCTGTTGTGGGGTTCAGCTGTGCCTCGATGGATGCTGTTTTTGTAGGTCCGTTGGGTGGACCTGGAATTTGACTATTTCGTCCGCTGGTTTAAAAGAGGTGGACTTGGGTCTTTTGTCGAGTATCACGTCGTCCCTGTCCACTGTCGAGCGCAACGCAGTTAGTTCTTCAGCCGCAAGGGCTTCGGATAACGCCTCGAGGGCTAGTGCGGCGGTTTTATTTTCGGCGCGGAGTGCTATGTCCGGATCACTAGCTAGAGTGATGATTCCATTGGGCCCAGGCATTTTGAGCTTCATGTACTCGTAATGGGGTATAGCTTGGAAGATCGTGAATGCCTCCCGCCCTAAAAGGGCGTGGTATCCGCTACTGAACGGGGCCACTTGGAATGTGATTTGTTCGGACCTGTAATTCTCCGGCGTGCCGAATACCACATCTAGTGTGATTTTTCCCGCACATCGTGCCTCCCGACTAGGGATGATTCCTCTGAAGGTCGTGCTGCTTTGCTCAATGCGGCTCTTGTCTATTTCCATTTTGCTAAGAGTTTCCTCGTAGATGAGGTTTAATCCACTGCCACCGTCCATGAGCACTTTAGTAAGCCGGAAGCCGTCCACAATTGGACTAAGGACCAAAGCGGCTGGTGCTCGGGCTGTTCAGAATTGAGGTTCGTCACTGGCATTGAAGGTTATGGCCATGTCGTTCCATGGATTTACTGCTGCAACGTGGCAGACTTCAGCAAGGCCGCGTAGTGCTCGCTTGCGCCTATTATTTGAGGCGAAGGTCTCGAAGACTGTCAATACTGTATTGTTATTTTCCACGGGGTGGTGTTCTGTGGTATTGTTGATGAGGAGATCCTCACCGCTCTTGGCCACCTGCCGGAGTATCCAACATGCTCTAAGGCTGTGAGTTGGCATGGTATCCGGCGTACTGTGAATTTTGCATGGCCCATTGAGCCATCCCTCCAATATATTTCCACGCCCTGTAGTGGGCTTTGGTTTCTTTGTAATTGGATCGGGTGACTTACGAGAGTACACCCTTTTAGTTCGGAGGGGGGGGTCTAGTGAGAGTTGGGGGATCCCAGAATTTTGTTTGGGTTTTCCAGGCGCTTTCCATCGCACAGTACTTTTGTACCATGGCCGCCAAGTCAGCAAAGTGTGCTATGTCACGGCGACTTATGGCGTTGAGGATTCCCTTGTCCGTGCAATTTTTCCAAAAGAATGAAACTGCGTCTTCCTCGCGACAGTCCTTGACCTTGCTCATTACAAGGAGGAATCTGGCCCAATAGTGATGTACTGTCTCTTGGGGCTCTTGTCTAATGTGGGAAAGATCACTTATGTCTGGGCGGGTGGGTAGATTTAGGTCCAAACCCTGACCTGATCTGAGACCTAGGGGCGAAGGAGTTTCCGAACTCGGCAGTTCGGGCTCCGGGATGTTGCCCAATAGTTTTGGCCCAATGTCTGATTCTAGGTTCGGAGCTTGGGCCATGTCCTCCCATAGACGGGTATCCGGCTCGGAGAGCTCGGGAATCCGGACATAGTTCGTCCTCAAAATAGATGAAGAATCGCTACATTGCTTCTCCACCACCGCTATCTAATGGGTGACCGGCGGAGAGTTAATCTCCCTTTGGTCGGGTTTAAGCCCGATCCGATCATAGTCCGTAGCGACTCCCAGGGCGGCGATGCGATCCAAGAGCTCGTTCAAGGAAGAGAGCTCCATTGGATCCATCTTCTCGGCGAATCCCGAGCCGACGTGGAGGTTGTTTTCGATGACCCGAGAAGTCATAGTCGGTGTGACGGCCGAACGGGTGGTCATGACGAAGCCGCCTAGTCGGAGAGTTTGGCCTATAGCCAGGGCTCTCCCCAAGGTAATGTTGTCCTTGACAACAAGACGAGCCATCAAGCCTTATTGTGACGGCACAGTGGAACTCTCAATGAAAGCACCAATGTCGGTGTCAAAACCGGCGGATCTCGGGTAGGGGGTCCCGAACTGTGCGCCTAAGGCGGATGGTAACAGGAGGCGGGGGACACAATGTTTACCCAGGTCCGAGCCTTCTCGATGGAGGTAATACCCTACTTACTGCTTGATTGATCTTGATGATATGAGTATTACAAGAGTTGATCTACCACGAGACCGTAGAGGCTAAACCCTAGAAGCTATCCTATGAGTATGATTGTTGTTTTTTGTCCTACAGACTAAACCCTCCGGTTTATATAGACACCGGAGGGGGCTAGAGTTACACGGAGTCGGTTACAAGGGAGGAGATCTACATATCCGAATTGCCAAGCTTGCCTTCCACGCAAAGGAGAGTCCCATCCGGACACGGGACGAAGTCTTCAATCTTGTATCTTCATAGTCCAACAGTCCGGCCAAAGTATATAGTCTGGCTGTCCGAGGACCCCCTAATCCAGGACTCCCTCAGCGGACTCAACGCCAACCACATGATGATCGCAGAGTTCACCAACAACCATAAGCTGGATGCCAAGAACATTTGGGAGGCCATCTTCAAGCTTCACGAGAAAATCGAGCACCTCCAAGCCCAGATCTATGAACTGCAAAACCAAAACTGTGAGTATGAATGTAGATTCAAGAGGATGAGTTTGGCTACAGATTTGAGGATCCCGGAGACTCGATCATCTTTCTATGATGGTGAGCCTATGCCTTGGAAGAGGGACGGCAAGCCTACATCATCGACAACTCCATCATCACCACCTCCGAAGAAGGAGAACTGAGTATCGGGTATGGGCACTCCCCTTGACAACTACCAAGCTTGGGGGAGGTGCCCCGGTATCGTATCAGCATCACACTCCTATCTTTACCGTTTTCTTAGTTTGACCCTTTTAGTAATATCTTGATCTAGTAGAATAAAGTTTTAGTATGATCTAGTTTTGAGCTTTGCTTTATGATCCTCTTCTATGTAATCGAGTCCGTGAGCTATATATATAATAAAGTGCCAGAACGAGCAGCATCTACAAAAACTCTCAATAGTCAAAAAAATCGCTGGCCCAAAAGCACATAGCAACCTAGAAAATGAAGGCATTAGGCTGCAATAACACGGCCGGCCCAGCAACAGTAGAAAAGTACCAGAGAAACTAAAATGGGCTGGGCTGCTCTTGGATGATATCACCTAACTTAGACTTCGCGAAGTCTCAGTCAAGAGACCTAGACATACCCTATCATAAAATGTTATCAAACATTCTATAAATCCACGACGATATCATGTAATATTAACACAACAACAACAAAAATCACTTGCACCAACAAATTAGAACATGTTTAAATTGGTGTTCCAAATTCTCGACAACAAGACACAATTCCCAATTTAACAGCACAATAGTTCACATAAGTTCAAATTCAACATGACATAGTCCCAAATGTAACAGAACAATAGTACAGATAGGATCAAGTTCAACAAGACAAATAGCAAATCATTATTTGCATAACTTCAAGGAAAACTTTCCCAAAAAATAGGAAGCAAACTTTCCAAGTACAAGGACTCTTACAAAGCTAATCAATTACTTGTTGGGAAGATAAGGAGAGGCACGGGAGGGAGGCCGGAGCAAGAGAGGCACGCCAGAACACGAAAAGAGGAGCAAGAGCGACGGCGGATGGCTCGGGCAAAGCTATGATGGCCAAGGGCAGAGGAGAAGGGCCAACAGAGATGAGGAGGAGCGTTGGCTAGGGTTGCTACCACAATGGAGTAGGAGGAGGGCCGGCGGGGCGGACGGCCGGTGAGGTGACTTACCAGGGTGCTGTCGTCGCTTCCCTGGGCGCCACAATCAGAGGGGTATGGCCCGGTATCGTAGGAGGGCCGTTTTCATGCGGAAGATTAAGCGGCTGTATCGGTTCTATTTCAGTCTATTGTTTCCATTTGGATGTATCTATTGGGGCTCTGTATAGGATTTGGTATTCCAAAAATACAATTTCGGGTGTTTGGGATGTAAATGGAAACAACATGAATACCTGTTATTCAACCCAAATTTATTGATTCGACACAAGGGGAGCAAAAGAATATTATCAAGTATTAGCAGTTGAGTTGTCAATTCAACCACACCTGGATAACTTAATATCTGCAGCAAAGTATTTAGTAGCAAAGTAGGTTGTTAATGATATGATGATGATATTTATTATATCATTGCGTGAAAGAAACGCGGATTAGTTTCAAGTGGATGTCCATCCACTTGAAACTAGTCCACGGTTCTTTCACCCAATGATGTAATAACTCATTATGATGTAAAAACAATCTCTAAATTGCTGCTGTATTAAAACTTTTATAGAGGTGTATGAATACAACATGAAATAAAAAAGAAATAAAATACGGAATAATAGTAGTAGCGCCGGCGGGGAGAAGCGCTACTAGTAATTACCAGTAGCGCCGCTCCGTACTACTAAGTTGGTGTAGCAGTAGCGTTGGTTAACCAACGCTACTGCTAACCTTTAGCTGTAGCGCCGTACCAGTAGCGCTCCTGGCCACGCTACTGATAGGCCTAAAACCCGCGCCTGCTGCTAGGCTTTTCCCTAGTAGTGACACATTATAGGCAGTTCCCAAACAGAATGGTAAAGTTTATACTCCCCCACCACCAACAAGCATCAATCCATGGCTTGCCCGAAACAACGGGTGCCTCCAACTAACAACAGTCCTAGGGGAGTTTTGTTTGCAATTATTTTGATTTGGTTTGAGCATGGGACTGGGCATCCCGGTGACCAGCCATTTTCTCGTGAGTGAGGAGCGCAGTCCACTCCTCTTGAGAATAACCCGCCTAGCATGGAAGATACAGACAACCCTAGTTGATACATGAGCTATTCGAGCATACAAAACAGAATTTCATTTGAAGGTTTAGAGTTTGGCACATACAAATCTACTTGGAATGGCAGGTAGATACCGCATATAGGAAGGTATGGTGGACTCATATGGAATAACTTTGGGGTTTATGGAAGTGGATGCACAAGCAGTATTCCCGCTTAGTACAAGTGAAGGCTAGAAAAAGACTGGGAAGCGACCAACTAGAGAGCGACAACAGTTATGAATATGCATTAAAATTAATAAACATTGAGTGCAAGCATGAGAAGGATATAATCCACCATGAACATAAATATCGTGGAGGCTATGTTGATTTTGTTTCAACTACATGCATGAACATGTGCCAAGTCGAGCCACTTGAATCATTCAAAGGAGGATACCACCCTATCATACCACATCACAACCATTTTAATAGCATGTTGGCACGCAAGGTATACCATTATAAACTCCTAGCAAATAAAGAATGGCATAAGCAACTATAATCTCTAATTGTCATTGCAAACATGTTTCATTCATAATAGGCTGAATCAGGAGCGATGAACTAATCATATTTACAAAAACAAGAGAGGTCGAGTTCATACCAGCTTTTCTCATCTCAATCAGTCCATCATATATCGTCATTATTGCTTTTCACTTGCACGACTGAACGGTGTGGATAATAATAATAGTGCACGTGCAATTGGACTAAGCTGGAATCTGCAGGCATCTTAATACAAAGGAGAAGACAAGGTAACATGGGCTCCTGGTTAAATCAACAATAATGCATATAAGAGCCACTTCAACATTTTCATCATGGTCTTCTCCTTTCGACCCCCAAAGAAAAGAAAATAAATAAAACTATTTACACGGGAAAGCTCCCAACAATCAAAAGAAGAACGAGAAATCTTTTTGGGTTTTCTTTTAATTATTACTACTACAAGCATGGAAAGTAAACTAGCTAAAAGCTATAACTAATTTTTTGTTTTGTTTTTCTTAAGGTTTTTCAAACATACAAGAAGAAGGCTTAAAACAAAAAATAAACTAGCATGGACAGTACAATGAAAAAGTATGAGCACCGACAACTAGCATGAGTGTGTGAACATGAATGTAATGTCGGTGAGAGATACGTACTCCCCCAAGCTTAGGCTTTTGGCCTAAGTTGGTCTATGCCCATGGATCAAAGTTGTAGCTGGGGTCGTACTGAGATGCAGCAGCTATTGCCTCATGAGCTGCAGCTTGGAGGCGAGCTTCCTCCATCCTCCTCTCATGCTCGTTCGCCTCCTCCCTGGTTATAATATATCTCCCTTTTGCCTGAAAGTCAAAGAAACCAGGAGCAGGGAGAGCAACATGGACAGTGCGACGTCTGTCAAAGATTAGTCGGTATTGGATGAACTGTTCATTCCTCTCAACAAACTGATGATGAACCATGGCATTATAATCTAAATAAGCAGGAGGCAATTCCATATCATTTTCATGTATGGGTATCTCAAGATAATTAGCTAAACGGGTTGCGTAAATCCACCGAACAAATCTCCACTAATACTGTTATTATGCAACCTATGTGCAACAATGGCCCCCAAGTTATATTGTTTATCTCCTAACACAACACTCTTGAGAACACTAAGATCTGGAACACACATGTGACATGCCTCATCCTTACCGTTTATGCATCTACCTATAAAGAGAGCAAAATAATGTATAGTAGGAAAATGGATGCTCCCTATGGTAGCTTGTGTTATTTCTCTAGATTCCCCCACAGTGATACTAGCAGGAAAATCTTTAAACTCAGATTTGCAAGGTTCACTAGCACTACCCCATTGCAGGAGTTTACAAGCAGTATTAAAATTTTCTAAGTCCATGGTATAAGATTTATCATAGAGATCAAATAGGACAGTGTGAGAATTGCGTGAAGATGTAAATTTAAACCTTCTCACAAAGGAATTAGTTAGGTAGTGGTATTGGGGGCACTTATCTGACACGAAGCCCTCAAGTTCGGCGTTATGCACATATGCTTCAAATTCCTCCTTAATTCCTGCTTGGACCATGAGATTTTCTGATGGCCATTCACAAGGCCGCACTTGAGCTTCTCTTGTAGTTCATAGACTGGCTCACGTATTGCGGGCCTGGGTCCTTGCTTCCTTGAAGAACCACCTTGGTACATTTTCCTAAACATATTTCTTCCTCTGAAAAGAATTTCTGAAATTTTTAGTAACTCAAAATAAAAGTGAACCAAACTCAACAAGATTGATAGCAACTACCCCCACAAGTGCCTCGAGACTATATCATGCATTAGAACTACTTGAGACCAAATAAATTTGACATGCAAGCTCAAGAACAGGGTCACCTAAGCAGCAAAAATTTGCCATGAATAAAGCTCTAGAACAAAAACTAATTGGACCATTGCAGGAGTCACATACCGAAGAACAATCCCCCAAAGCAGTTTTGTGAGTGGAGCTTTGAGCAAGGAGATCGAAAATGGCAGCAAGATGAGCTAGAACTCGTGCTTGAGCTGGTTGGTGATTTTTCTGGAGGAAGAAGGAGTGTGTGGGTGCTGGAATAAGTGGAGGGGAGCCACCAGGGGCCCACGAGGCAGGGGGCGCGCCTAGGGGGGGTGGTTGCCCCCTCTAGTGTGTTCTTAGTGCCAGATATTCTTAAATATTCTAGAAAAAAAATCATATTTTAATTTCAGGGCATTTGGAGAACTTTTATTTTCTGGGTTATTTTTTATTGCAAGGATAATTCAGAAAACAGACAGAACATACAATTTTTGCTTTATTTAATCTAAATAACAGAAGGTAAAAGGAGGGTTAAGAGAGTTGTGCTTTCTAAGTTCATCCATCTCATGTTCATCAAAAGGAATCCACTAACAAGGTTGATCAAGTCTTGTTAACGAACTCATTCCGAATCACATGAAACCGGAGAATTTTCGAATAGCACTAGGTTACCTCAACGGGGATATGAACATCCCCAACAATAAAAATATCATATTTCTTCTTGACAGTAGGAAGAGGAAATTCAAAACCTCCAATAGTAATCGTTGGAATTTTTCCAATAGGATTGATATAGTGGACTTGAGGTTGTTTCCTCGGAAAGTGTACTGTATGCTCATTACCATTAACATGAAAAGTGACATTGCCTTTGTTGCAATCAATAACAGCCCCTGCAGTATTCAAAAAGATTCTACCAAGGATAATCGACATACTATCGTCCTCGGGAATATCAAGAATAACAAAGTCCGTTAAGATAGTAACGTTTGCAACCACAACAGGCACATCCTCACAAATACCGACAGGTATAGCGGTTGATTTATCGGCCATTTGCAAAGATATTTCAGTAGGTTTCAACTTATTCAAATCAAGTCTACGATATAAAGAGAGGGGCATAACACTAACACCGGCTCCAAGATCACATAAAGTAGTTTTAACATAGTTTCTTTTAATGGGGCAAGGTATAGTTGGTACTCCTGGATCTCCAAGATTCTTAGGTATTCCACCTTTAAAAGTATAATTAGAAAGCATGGTGGAAATTTCAGCTTCTGGTGTCTTTCTTTTATTTGTAACAATTTCATTCATATACTTAGGATAAGGATTCATTTTAAGCATATCAATCAAACGCATACGCAAAAAAATGGGTCTAATCATTTCAGCAAAGGGCTCAAAATCCTCATCATCCTTTTTCTTGGATGGTTTGGGAGGAAAAGGCATGAGTTTCTAAACCCATGGTTCTCTTTCTTTACTGTGCTTCCTAGCAATGAAGTCTCTTTTATCATAACATTGATTCTTTGATTGTGGGTTATCAAGATCAACAGCAGGTTCAATCTCTACATCATTGTTATTGCCAGGTTGAGCATCAACATGAACATCATCATTAATATTATCACTAGGATCATGTTCATTACCAGATTGTGTTTCAGCATTAGAAATAGAAATATCATTGGGATTCTCAGCTGTGTCAACAACAGGTTCACTAGAAGCATGCAAAGTCCTATCATTTTTCTTTTTCTTCCTCTTAGAAGGACTAGGCATATCAACATTAGTTCTCTAAGAATCTTGCTCAATTCTCTTAGGGTGGCCCTCAGGATACAAAGGTTCCTGAGTCATTTTACCCCCTCTAGTCATAACTCTAACAACATTATCATTTTTCTTATTATTTAATTCATGGAGCAAATCATTTTGAGCTTTAAGCACTTGTTCTACTTGAGTGGTAACCATAGTAGCATGTTTACTAATGAGTTTAAGTTCACCTTTAACTCTAGACATATAATCACTCAAGTGTTCAATCATATAAGCATTGCGTTTCAATTGTCTAGCAACATAAGCATTGAAGTTTTCTTGTTTAACAATAAAATTATCAAACTCATCTAAGCATTGGCAAGCAGACTTATAACGAGGAATATCACCTTCATCAAATCTATAGAGAATTTACCTATACTACCTGTGTCGGGTTATCAAGACCATGTATTTCTTAAATAGGTGGTAAATTCTTAACATCTTCAGCTTTAATACCCTTTTCTTTCATAGATTTCTTTGCCTCTTGCATATCTTGAGGACTGAGAAATAGAATACCCCTTTTCTTCGGAGTTGTCTTAGGAGTTAGTTCAGGAAGTGTCCAATTATTTTCATTAGTCAACATATTATTCAATAGCAATTTAGCTTGATCAATAGTTCTTTCCCTAAAAACACAACCAGCACAGCTATCTAGGTGGTCTCTGGAAGCATCGGTTAGTCCATTATAAAAGATATCAAGTATTTCATTTTTCTTGAGAGGATGATCACGCAAAGCATTAAGTAATTGGAGAAGCCTCCCCCAAGCTTGTGGGAGACTCTCTTCTTCAATTTGCACAAAATTATATATTTCCCTTAAGGCAGCTTGTTTCTTATGAGCGGGGACATATTTAGCAGAGAAGTAATAAATCATATCCTGGGGACTATGCACACAATCAGGATCAAGAGAATTCAACCATGTTTTAGCATCACCCTTTAATGAGAACGGAAATAATTTAAGGATATAGTAGTAACGAGTTTTCTCATCATTAGTGAATAGTGTAGTTGTATCATTTAATTTAGTAAGATGTGCCACAACAGTTTCAGATTCATAGCCATAGAAAGGATCAGATTCAACCAAAGTAATTATCTCAGGATCGACAGAGAAATCATAATCCTTATTGGAAATACAGATAGGTGAAGTAGCAAAAGTAGGGTCATATTTCATTCTAGCATTCAAAGATTTTTCTTTAAGCTTAGCTTATAATTTCTTAAGATCATATCTATCATTGCAAGCAAGAAAGTCTCTAGCAGTTTCTTCATCCATAACATAACCCTCAGGCATAACAGGCAATTCATATCTAGGGGGAGAGTTCATCATCACTTTCATCAATATTATCAGTTTCTATAATTTCATTCTCTCTAGCCCTAGCAAGTTGTTCATCAAGAAATTCACCTAATGGCACAGTAGTATCAAGCATAGAAGTAGTTTCATCATAAGTATCATGCAAAGCAGAAGTGGCATCATCAATAACATGTGACATATCAGAATTTATAGCAGAAGCAGGTTTAGGTGTCGCAAGTTTACTCAAAACAGAAGGTGAATCAAGTGCAGAGCTAGATGGCAGTTCCTTACCTCCCCTCGTAGTTGAGGGATAAATTTTGGTTTTCTCGTCTTTCAAGTTCCTCATAGTGATCAACAGATATAAATTCCAAGTGACTCAACGAATAGAGCTATGCTCCCCGGCAACGGTGCCAGAAAATAGTCTTGATAACCCACAAGTATAGGGGATCGCAACAGTTTTCGAGGGTAGAGTATTCAACCCAAATTTATTGATTCGACATAAGGGGATCCAAAGAATATTCTCAAGTATTAGCAGTTGAGTTGTCAATTCAACCACACCTGGATAACTTAATATCTGCAGCAAAGTATTTAGTAGCAAAGTAGTACGGAAGTAACGATAACAGTGGCAAAAGTAACACTAGCAGTTTTGTAGTAATTGTAACAGTGGCAACGGAAAAGTAACTAAGCAAAGATCAATATGTGAAAAGCTCGTAGGCATTGGATCGGTGATGGAGAATTATGCCGGATGTGATTCCTCATGCAAAAGTTATAACATAGGGTGACACAGAACTAGCTCCAGTTCATCAATGTAATGTAGGCATGTATTCCGAATATAGTCATACGTGCTTATGGAAAAGAACTTGCATGACATCTTTTGTCCTACCCTCCCGTGGCAGCGGGGTCCTATTGGAAACTAAGGGATATTAAGGCCTCCTTTTAATAGAGTACCAAACCAAAGCATTAACACTTAGTGAATACATGAACTCCTCAAACTACGGTCATCACTGGTAAGTATCCCGATTATTGTCACTTCGGGGTTAACGGATCATAACACATAATAGGTGACTATAGACTTGCAAGATAGGATCAAGAACTCACATATATTCATGAACACATAATAGGTTCAGATCTGAAATCATGGCATTCGGTCCCTAGTGACAAGCATTAAGCAGAGCAAAGTCATAGCAACATCAATCTCAGAACATAATGGATACTAGGGATCAAACCCTAACAAAACTAACTCGATTACATGATAAATCTCATCCAACCCATCACCCTCCAGCAAGCCTATGATGGAATTACTCACGCACGACGGTGAGCATCATGAAATTGGTGATGGAGGAAGGTTGATGATGATGACGTCGACGGATTCCCCTCTCCGGAGCCCCGAACGGACTCCAGATCAGCCCTCCCGAGAGAGATTAGGGCTTGGCGGCGGCTCTGTATCATAAAACGCGATGAATCCTTCTCTCTGATTTTTTTCTCCCCGAACGTGAATATATAGAGTTGGCGTTGAGGTCAGTGGAGCTCCAGGGGGGCCACGAGGCAGGGGGCGTGCCTAGGGAGGTAAGCGCGCCCCCACCCTTGTGGAAAGGGTGTGGCCCCTGGTCTTGATTCTTTCGCCAGTATTTTTTATATATTCCAAAAATATTCTCCGTGAAGTTTCAGGTCATTCTGAGAACTTTTATTTCTGCACAAAAATAACACCATGGCAATTCTGCTGAAAACAGCGTCAGTCCGGGTTAGTTCCATTCAAATCATGCAAGTTAGAGTCCAAAACAAGGGCAAAAGTGTTTGGAAAAGTAGATACGATGTTGACGTATCACCTGTCGGATCAATACCTATTCGGTGGATCTTTCTTTTCCTCAACGAAGACTACGTCCTATCTATGAGTTTTTTCCTCAAACGATTGGAACCAGAATAAAAAAGAAAGAATGAAAGAGTCAATCTATCTTAGTGAAGGTCTCCCTCTGACAAAAGGGATGAACCAACAAATTTTGAATATAAAAGAGATCCGAATTAAGTTATTGATGTCCACTTCACCGAAATTCAATTTGGCTTCTGGGAGCAAGTGCTCCCAGGCCCAAATTTTTTTAAATGTCCAAAAAATCAAGAACTTTTTATGTGTTCTTAGTCACATCCAAATGCTACTTGTAAATTTTAAGGAAAATGTGTTAAGCATATTGGACCGTGCAGAAAACAAAAACAAATTGAACCTGAAATGTCCCAAATTTTGTTCTTATCACTGACGAAACACTGCTGTTCCGATTCGCATGAAAATTGTCAAGCATGCTTGCAACACTAACATGAACACCCACAAAAAATTAAGAATTTTTAAAAAAATATTTATTTTTATTTTTTGCGTTACTGTTCATCCGGGAGTATGTGCTCTCGGGAGTTAAAACGCCCCTTCCCTTCCACTTCATACTTCTAGTATTCTATTTCGGCTTGGATGGATTAATTCAAGGCGTTGTTCGAGCTTGAACACGTTGTTCAACGTGTGGTTTGGGTACCAGGTGCCGGGCGTTAGACTGATACTCAATGGTAGAAGATCTGGATGATGACCGGCATATTGTCCCAGAAAGTCTGCACTAATCTCATTACCCCATACAAGATTACCATGTAGCAAATGAGGAACCCAAATACCCAATCGATCATGAGTGCCATAGCCGCAGTTCTAAGTCAACCTCAGTGCTGCTCCCGTCGGGGCACTTGTTTCGCGTCACCGACGGTTGGATTAGCGACTAGCTAGGCAGCAACGGTGTAGGTTGTGGAGTGGATAGTTGAAAAAGAATGACATGAATATAGATGTATGCAAGTCATATGTCATTTAAATATATGCTTGGGGGGGCAAGGCCCTCTACCTTAACTAGTACTACCTTTGTCGGTGTACAAAAGTAGGGGCTCTCCTTTTGACCAGTTTACTTGTGCACGAGCATTCATAGCCACGCACCGCGGCCACACGTAGCAGGGCAACGGAGGGAAGCCGGAGAGAAGCTGAAGCCCAACACAAGACAGCAAAGGGGCGAGGTGGAGTCCCCCCAGCAAGGCCCTTGCCGGGGCGGCCTCCGCGGCCCCGGCAAGAGCCTTGCTGGGGCAACTTGCCCAAACACCAACAAAGCGAGCCACCCTTGAGCCCACAGGGTGAAACCCAATCAACTACGATTGGACCAGGGCTTGGGAGGAACCTCTGTGGTGGCATGCAGATCTTTGTCAAGACCACGGGCATATGAGATCAAATGAGGACCAGAAGACGAGGACCCTCGGCGGGATCCTTGCCGAGGAAAGCCACAAGACCCCCGGCAAGATCCTTACCGGGGACGACTGTGCGCCACGGCAAGACCCTTGCTGGGCCCCCAGCAAGGCCCTTGCCAAGGACATGACGGGGCCACTGCCAGGCCCGCACCAGCCAAGTTTCCACCTCCGCGCATGCAGCTGCCAGCCCAACCGGCTGGGCTGGCACCTGCGTGGCTACATGCAGCTTCCAGGCCAGATCAGCAGGCGCCTGCGTAGCGGCATGCAGATCTTCGTGAAGACCCTACCACCGCGCCACCTCAGCTGCTAGCCTGCCTACGTGGCATCGCATGCACCGTTGGCCAGGGCGCGTGTCGAGGCGAGGAGGAGCGGCGACGGACGGGACGGGCCTCGCTCCTGTCCCCGATAAAGCTAGGGGATACCTCAGTGGCGCATTAAATGCCTCTTGTCCTGTAATACGGGCGATAAGCTCACAGTACTGTATGCCTTTCCACCTCCTGTGTGCCACTGTGGCAGCCCCTTTCGACTATAAAAGGAGGCCCATGGCGTACTGGAGAGGGATTCGACTCTTTTGAAGTACACAGCCACCATAGCTAGTTCGGGAGCTCAAGAACTCTCTCAAATACACACCAAAGCAGGACTAGGGTTTTACGCATCCTCGCGGCCCGAACCTGGGTAAACAATCCTTGTGCTGACTGTTAATCCTGCTCTTCTCACAACTCCGTGCCCCGGCAACCGTAGTAGGGATTCTTGTGATCCCATAGGTGTCGTTTCCCACCGACATCTTTGGCACGCCAGGTAGGGGCCGCAATTGTGAGAATCTGGTCCGGTAGTTAGCCCAGCAGTTCTTCATCGCCATGGCCTCTGAAGAAGAAGACGACCAGGAGAAGACTACACTGCGTGCAAGTGCGAAGGGCGCCGGTGCGGCGACGAGAAAGCTAAGTCATGCCGAATTTTAAATACTTCCTTTTTACATAAAGTTATCCCCCTCGGAGATCTCGTTCTTTGTATGGAAAACCTGCACACAAAGGGGCCCTCCCGCGATTGGCAATGCCCCTGTTCTATTTTGAGTCCGCTCAACAGCTCCAGCGGCCGCGTCAAGAGTGGCAGGGTAGCCTTCCGCTATTGGCAACGCTCTCGATTCTGACTCGAGTCAAGCTCGACAGTTCGAGCAGCCACGTTAAGGGCGGTCAGGTGGTTCGCCCGGCAGCAAGCACACCCGGCAGGCCATTGGGGATCCGTCCTCAAGATGCCGCCCTGGGTTTACGCGCCGACAAGCCTACCTGATAAACGTAGGGTGGACATACAAGGAGAGGTTGAACAGGGAAATAACATGCATTGTACCAAAAGTACTGCAGAAGTTATATTACACCACTTGTTGCCGTAGTTCTAACTGAAGATAAAAATTGTCTTGGATGTGAACTTGTAGCAACGAAAAGTAACGGGGTGTCTAATCCCGGCGCTGGCCATCCACCCTCTGGATTCTGTCGATGCGTCTGATGATGGGCCTGATACGGTCCTTGAGCGCCGCGATGTCCGCGTCCTCCGGCAGGCTCTCCAGCGCAGCTTCGAAGTCGAGGTCAGGATTCCAGTGCATCACCTTGGCGAGGACCTTGGTCATGGAACCCCGGCAGAGCCTCCGGGACTCATCGGCCAGAGAGGCCTCCCGGTTGGAGTGGAGCTGTTCCAGGGCCCCGAGGACACCCTCGAAGAATATGGTCAGCTTGACGTTGGTGGTCCCGCTGCGCTCTGGGGCGTACCTCACATTTGGCATCCCCATGGTAGCCAGCTGCGTGGTGATCCTGCCGGCGACGTCCTCGAGGCGGCTGATCCAGCGATTCTTGCCCTCCATGAAATCTTTGTGGCTGGTGGCTTCGTTCCTCCGCAGTAGCTTCTCGGCCTCCAGATCCTTGGCCAGGGTCTCTTCCCGAGCCTTGGCCTCTGAGAGCATCCCCTCGAGGCCCTCAAGCTTCAGCTTCAGGTCTTTGATGGAGCTGTTGGCCTCGGAGAGCTCCCCGGCCCTGCTGACGGCCGCGCCCTGCGCCTCCGTCAAGGCGCCGTTGAGCGTGTCCTTCTCCTGGGATAGCTTCAGGGCCTGCTCCTTCAGTTCGTCCCGCTCCACCTCCAGCTCCTTCACCTTGCCGGCGTGAACCAGAGCCTGGGCATCGAGCGTCTCCCTATGCCTCTGCTCTAGCTCTTGGGTCCACTGCGCGGTAAGCTTCTCCACCTCCTTGTCCTTGGCGCGAAGTTTGGCGTCAAGGTCCGCCTCGCGTTTGGCGAGGTCCTCCTCCTAGGAGTTCAGTGCGGCCTGGTGCTGGGTCCGAGCGGCCTCAGCTACAGCGGCCAAGCCCTTTGCCGTCTCCTGGGCCTTCTCGATGTCGGCCATCTTCATGGTGAGCTCCACATCGCGCTTGGCCAGCTCGCCCTGGGCGGCCTTCAGCTCCTCGCTAGCTTGGTGGAACCAAGCAGTCTGCGCCTCGGCGACGCGCCTTGAGGTCCACCTCCGCCTTGTCCACCGTTGCCATCCTGGACTTGGACTTGTCCAGGCGGGCGTGGTGGAGCGCCTGGAGCTTCCGGAAATTGGCGCCCATGGCCTGGAGAAGCCGCTCCTCCTAAGATCCGTCGCCACCGGCGCCCGGCTTGTCGACAACCTCGAGCCCGGCGGCGGCAAGCACCTCTTCGTCGAACACCTCTCCCTCGACGGGCGCCCTAGAGCTGGACGCCCCTTGGAGGTGGACGAAGAGGTCGTCGGTCACCCTCAGATACCTGCAGGAGCCAGAGGCAGCAGAGGAGGAGGGCTGGTCATCGACCACCTCCTCCTCGGTGGCGGCCTTGCCGGCATCCCCGGCAGACCCCTTGCCAAGCTCCCCGGCAGGCCCCTTGGCGGCGTCTTCGGCAGCACCCTTGGCAGACTCCTCGGCAGCGCCTTCTCGGCCTCTACCGTGGCATCCTTGGCGACATCCTCGATGATGGCGTCTATGTTCTCCTGGTCCGCCGACGAACGATCTGGACACCAAGAAGGGAATGAGACAAAGCCAAGACCAAGAATCAGCAAGAAAAGGAAAAGAACAGGGGCGAAAGGCGAGCGGCTTACCAGTGCCGGGCTGGGGAGCAGAGGTCCCCTCCCCGCCAACATTTGGCGCTGAGGCAAAGCCACCGGCGCCCGAGTTCTCCTCCCCCTCCTCCGTGTGCATGGGCACGGTACTTGGCGCCCTTGTCGGGGACGCCCCTCGGGGTGGCGTGGTCGATGGGGGTGGCGTGTTAGGGGTAGCCCTATGTGGCTCCTCCTGCTGCTATCCTCCTCCTACGACTACGGCAAGGTCAGCACCAAGAGATCGTGCCCTCCAACACATGTTGACGAGGGGTGAATGATGAACTTACGCTGGGGGCTGTGCCGGGGGCTGCTGTCCGGACTGCTCAGCACCACCAGTGGTGCCCTCGAAGTACCCGCCGGGGGCTGATCGCCCGCCGAGGCTTTGGCCCTCTTCACCCTCTGGGCCAGAGTCTCCGCATCCCTGCAAAGATGAGAACAAGTTAAGATAAACGGTACAGATTGAGGGGACGGAAATGACAGAAAAGAGCAAGATGCTTACTCGTCATCCACCTCCTCCTCTGTTGCCTTCCTCTTCCTCCTTGGGCTGAGGGACCCGAAGTCAAAGGTGACCCCCGCTTCGACGTCTGCCGAAGGAGGGGAGGAGGGCGGAATCTGCGCGCGCTTGGATGAAGAGGAGACAGATGCTTTCTTCTTCGCCACCGCGGCCTTGACGACCTTCTTCGCCGCCGCGGCCCTCATCTCACGCGCGGACTCCTCTGGCGACTTCGGCTGCCGCGCGGCCTTGACGGGCCGTACCGGCTCGCCGGAGGAGGCCCGCCGCAGAACCCGTCCTCTCCCCGTGGCTGGAGGGTCGACGGCCACGGCCTCCTCCTCCTCAGCCTCCTCTTCCGACGACTCACCAACTACGTCTTCGACGAGAGGAGCCCCAGTGCCAGCGCTGCTGGCCTCCCCGGCGGCCTCCGCCCACTGGGCGAGCTCCTTCTCCTCCGCTTCTGCCACGGCCTTGTCCTCCACGCCGCCGGTGCTGCCGGCCTCCTCGGCGAGCTGCGCCTCTGCCGCCCTAGCGGCGATGTAGTCCAGCTCCACCTGGGAGGTGTCCTGGACGAGCCGCGGCTCGGCAGTGACGTACCCCTCGTGCAAGGTGTTGAAGAACTCCTGCACCTGAAGTTCCTCCGGCTTGACCCAGTTCGGGTTAAGGCCATGCGCGTTGAAGTCCGGCATCATGGCGATGATCTCGGTCCGGCGAGAGTTGTTGCTTAGCGGGACCACTCCTACCGGCAACTTGAACCAGGGCCCCTTGGCGACCTTGCCGGCCTTCGCGGCGGCCCTCGCGGCCTTGCCGGTCCGCTCGACCTCGCCATCACGGTTCACGTCGAGGCTGGGGCGGAGCCTCATGATGTCGGCGGCGTTTGTGAAGAGCCAGGCCGGCCTCCCCTTGTTATGTAGCGGAGCGATTCGGCGGCGGATGAAATCCGCCCCGATCATCTCGAGGGTGAGCCCGGCCTCAGTGAGGCAGAGAATCCTGGTGGTGGCGACCGTAAGCTTCGCATCTTCGGCGTCGACATTGCTCCAATCGCTTATGCGGACCGGCGGCACCTTGTGGACCCGGCAAAACTCCGGCGGGTCCTTCTCTTCAATCTAGCACCACCGGCCCCGCCATTCTTCCCACCTCTCCTTCATGGCGCCCTCCGGGTACGCCCCCTAGGCCCTTGGGATCCAGGCGACGCACCCGAAAATGGCGCCCCCGGTTGGATCCGAGGGAAGAAGTAGTGGCGGAAGAGTGCCGTGTTGGGATGCACCCCGGCGAAGCCATCGGAGAGGTGCGCGAAAAGAGCCATGCACGCCATGACCTTCGGAGTAAAATCCAAAAGATGGAAGCCGTAGGTGTGCATGACATCATTGAAGAAATCGGAGAAGGGGCACAGAGCCCGCAGGAGAAGTAGTCGACAAAGAAAGGGTACCGATTTCGGGCGGCCTCGACGCAGTTGGCGGGGATGACGCGTGTGGCTGGATGCCCCGTTGTCTCACCCCCCATCTTCACCCCCCATAGGGGCTTGAAGTAATTCCGCAGTTCGACCACGTCGACCGTCGAGGGGAAGTAAGCGAGCTACGTTCGTTGAGCTGCCAGCGCACTCTCCGGCGGCTCCGTCGCTCTGGCGTCCTTGGCCACTCCCTTGCCCTTGGTGGATTTGGGCGCCATGACGGCTAGGGGGAGCAAGAGACAGAGGACGGCGGAGAGGCAGCGGCGGCGAGCAAAATAAAGAACCCGAGAAGGAAGAAGAAAGGGGGCGGCGGCTCTGAGATTGGAGAAGACGCAGGGAAGGGGGTAAAGTGAGCAGCGTGCCCACGGTTATTCCCTTTTTACGGGAAGGCGCGGGCCACCTCCTTTCCCATTAACTGCGATGTGACGCGTGCGTGCGGAAACCGAACCACGCACGCCGCCCACGTCACACACGCCCCCCACGCCGCGCGTTCAATGCGTGTCGTGGGGAAGCGCAGCGGACGAATAATTACTACGGTAAAATCCTCCCCATCTGCCCGCACAGCGTTTTGGGCCTTGCCCAACAACGTATCACGCTAATGTGTGGCCCAGGCCCGGGGGCTCGTGTCGGTGTACAAAAGTAGGGGCTCTCCTTTTGACCCCTTTACTTGTGGACGGGCAGTCAGAGCCACGCGCCGCGGCCATACGTAGCAGGGCAACGGAGGGAAGCCGGAGAGAAGCCGAAGCCCAACACAAGATAGCAAAGGGGCGAGGTGAAGTCCCCCTGGCAAGGCCCTTGCCGGGGCGGCCTCCGCTACCCCGGCAAGAGCCTTGCCGGGGCAACTTGCCCAAACACCAACAAAGCGAGCCGCCTTTGAGCCCACAGGGTCCAACCCAATCAACTACGATTGGACCAGGGCTCGGGAGGCACCTCTGTGGTGGCATGCAGATCTTTGTCAAGACCACGGGCATATGAGATCAGATGAGGACCAGAAGACGGTGACCCTCGGCAGGATCCTTGCCGAGGAAAGCCAGAAGACCCCCAGCTAGATCCTTGCCGGGGACGACTGCGCGCCATGGCAAGACCCTTGCCGGGTCCCCGGCAAGGCCCTTGACGAGGACATCAGTGGGGCCACTGCCAGGCCTGCACCAACCAAGTTTCCACCGCCGTTCGCATGCAGCTGCCAGCCCAACCGGCTGGGCTGGCACCTGCGTGGCAACATGCAACTTCCAGGCCAGATCAGCAGGCGCCTGCATAGCGGCATGCAGATCTTCGTGAAGACCCTACCACTGCGCCACCTCAGCTGCCTGCCTACCTACATGGCGTCGCATGCACCGCTGGCCAGGGCGCGTGTCGAGGCGAGGAGGAGCGGCGACGGACGGGACGAGCCTCGCTCCCGTCCCCGATAAAGCTAGGGGACACCTCAGCGGAGCATTAAGTGCATCTTGTCCTGTAATACGGGTGATAAGCTCGCAGTACTGTATGCCATTCCACCTCCTGTGTGCCACTGTGGTAGCCCCTTTCGACTATAAAAGGAGGCCCATGGCGTACTGGAGAGGGATTCGGCTCTTTTGAACTACGCAGCCACCATAGCTAGTTCGGGAGCTCAAGAACTCTCTCAAATACACACCAAAGCAGGACTAGGGTTTTACGCATCCTCGTAGCCCGAACCTGGGTAAACGATCCTTGTGCTGACTGTTAATCCTGCTCTTCTCACAACTCCGCGCCCCGGCAACCGTAGTAGGGATTCTTGTGATCCCATAGGTGTCGTTTCCCACCGACAACCTTTGTTCTAGTTTACTAGTCGTATTTTTGGTCAAAGTTTAACCACATATTTAACTTGAAAAATGCTAATGCTTGTCATGACGAATTATATTGTTGGATTCATATTGAAATGCGGTTTCTATAATATTAGTTTTGTTATGTATTTAATTAAAATCTTGGACAAAATATGATCGGACTAGTAAACTGATAACCCACAAGTATAGGGGATTGCAACAGTTTTCGAGGGTAGAGTATTCAAGCCAAATTTATTGATTCGACACAAGGGGAGCCAAAGAATATTCTCAAGTATTAGCATCTGAGTTGTCAATTCAACCACACCTGAAAGACTTAATATCTGTAGTGAAATATTTAGTAGTAAGGTAGTATGGAAGCAACGGTTGTCGTGGATCTAAGACCGACAGTAGAATGGGGGGTAGGTATGAGGAGGCAAGATCTCAGCTATGGAGAAGTTGTACACACAAGGTTTACGAGTTCAGGCCCTTCATGGTGGAAGTAATAGCCCAACATCTCAGTGCCCGGAGGCGGTCGACTGGATTATATGTGTGTGGAGTTACAGGGGGTGCGAACCCTTGTCCCTGAGGAGGGGGTGGCTTATATAGAGTACGCCAGACCCCTCCGGCCGTCAGTTACACAGGGTTTAAGGTACATAAAGACGGGGCGTTTCTGGTAACTCCAGTATTAAAGTGACATAAATGACCATTAAGTCTACAAAGTAAACGCCCGACCGTTGCTATACAGAGTGGCTTTAGGTCTTCTGGTCGTCGAGTGACAATTGCTATGGTCAAGTGACTCCGAGTCTTCCGTGTGGAATGCTTTTGGTCGAGTGGATGATGGTATCCCTCGAATGCTTCTGGGTTTAGGGTGATGTCCTAGGGGAGGGTGACTAGGTCATGCCTATGACCCTACCCTAGGTACATAGCTTCATCAGTAGCCCCCGAATGGTTCAGGGTTCGAGTGGAGAAGGAGTTGAAAATACCTCCGACTCTATTTTTGTGCTTCGGAAGCGTCTTGCTGGGATCAATGAACAATCATGATGACTTCAACTTCTTTTTCAGTCACCTTGATCCATTCTTAGTTTGTCGAGTGAACTTTTACTGAAAATCTTCGAGTGTTGATATGGAAGAAATCTTCCGTCTGACAGGTTGCTCTGCTGCTCGCGGATCTTGCGGGATTCGAATTTTCGGGAAGCGCGCGGGGCAGAGGAGGGCACGGTAATCGAAGAAGATTAGGCAGAGACACCTCGATATCCGCGCCACCTTTTTCGCCATGTACTGCGCGCGACTATTGCGGGATTTGACGGGATTGCTTGGACCCACAAGTTAGCCACTCGGGAGAAGACCTTATATAAGGCGTCGCGGCTGGGGTTTTCTGCACAGTGCGCCTCATTATCCCCCTTTCTCCTCCGTTTCTCCACTGCATCCACTTCTGCTCTCGGCGCTACCGGCTTGCTCGAGCTCCGTCCGCTGCAATGGGGAAGGAGAAGACGGTGGCCTTGGAGCGCACGAAGAAGGCGATGGCGAAGGCGAAGGTGAAGAAGACCAGCCGGGGCGGATCTTTGTCGAGATCCAGCTTGCCGCGCGGCTGGATCCAGGGCAATTGCATTCGGTCGATGATCCGGCAAGACGACCTCGATGATCTGGTCAAGGGGGGACTGATTCCCCACGGATCAGGGCGGCTCCCGGAGGACGAGACCGAGCCGCGGCCGCAGGAGGGTTTTTCTTTGCCTCCCCATCCTTTCTGCCAAGGCTTTTTGAACTTCTTTGGAGCACAACTTCATCACTCTGCGTCTTGCATTGGTACACCCACCGGGTGTTTTGACATGCCACTGAGTAGTTTTGTATCTTGAGTCGACTAAGTTATGTCGATTGAGTCTTTGAACTAGTGGGGGCACGCTAAGTGCACCCACTGGGTGTAGTCCCCGAGACCATACACTACAAAAAAATACACTTCCGTGATGATACGTGTTTGTCACAGTAGGTCGCGTTTTCTGTCATGCATGTACATCCATGACAGATTTATGGCAGAATCAAGATAGTCATACCTGTGCTGTCGTAGAAGTGTTCCATGACATTGCCAAAATTATCATCACGGAAGTGTCCACTTCCATGACGATAAATCGCGCGTCACAGAAGTGCTTTCGTCAAGGGTGACTGACACATGGCATCCACCGTAACGGAACACCGTTAAGCTATCGGGTCGGATTTTGGATCCGATAACCCGTTAACAGCCACGACCAATGCCGATTTCCACGTGTAAAATTCTCATTGGCTGACAGATCCACGCGTCAGCTCCGCGTTGGCACAGGTGTCACTCATCCAACGGTCGAGATGGGCCTATGATATGTTGACACGTGGACCGGCCCAAAAGTGGCCCACAAAGTTTAAATGGGCCGGCCCAACCGAAGGCCCATAAGATTTAGCGGACCATAATGGGCCGGCCCAGCTAAAGGCCAACAAAATTTAGCGGACCATAATGGGCCGGCCCAGCTAAAGGCCCACACGATTTTGCATACCATAATGGGCCGGCCCAGCTAAAGGCCCACAAGATTTTGCGGACCACAATGGACCGGCCCAGCTAAAGGCCCACAAGATTCTGCAGACCATAATGGGCCGGCCCAGCTAAAGGCCCAACATTCTCTGTCAAATCGGCCCATCAACGGCCTGTCCTAAACTTGTCATCAACGCGGCCCATGGTCACTTCTGGCCCGTTAATAGTCCCCTAAGTAATTGGGCCGAATTACGGCTCGGTGTATTTCCGGCTTGTTAATGGTCCGACTTCATTTGGGCCCATTTACAGGCCATCAAAACTTTCGACCCATAAATGACCGTGAAGGATTTGGGTCATATTCGGCCATGTCTGACATTCGGCCTGTTAGAGGCCCACTATAGCTTTGGGCCACTTTCGGTCTGTTGTCATTTTTGGCCTGTTAACGCCGGACGTAAACCATGGGCCATATGTGGCCCAACGTCATATCGGGCCCATTAACGGCCCATATAAAAATGACGATAATCTAGCCCGACCGAAGTTCCGGCCTGTTAAAGGCCCGTGTATTAGGTCAGCGCATTTACGGCCCGTCCGAATTTCGGCCTGTCAAAGATCCGCATCGTAAATGGGCCACCATTTCGGCCTGCTAAGTCCAGTGGGTTATTTGGCACAATCAGGGCCCAATCTCACTTTCGGTCTATTAAAGGCCCATGTGTTTTATGGGCTCAAGATATTTACACCTGTAAATGGCCTATTTTTACTGAGGGCCCAAATTATGTTTAGGCCTGTTAAAGGCCCACTATGGGCACAGGCCTACCAGAAAAATATGAAAGCTTATGCTGATTTAGGCCCAGATATTTTTAGTGGGCTACATGCCAATTTCGGCCCATAATTGTTTTTAGCCCAATTGGAATGGGCCCGACGAATGTTGGCATGTTGGGCTCCTACGAAGCTTTCGGCCGAATACATTACTAAGATAAACCTACACTATACAAAAATAGCATTGTAATTACCGCAGCCTGAGGCAGCATCATAAATGTTGTATCACAACAAAATAAATTCCAACCATACAACAAAAGGCCTGTTGGCATAAAGTTTACAGTCCTTCCAGATAAAAGCACCATCAGATGTATAGAAGCACAGATCATTTGACCTGAGTGCTAATGTTTCAGGCTGTAGAATCTGATGGAGCAGTACGATCTCCACCTTTTTTCCGCCATTGCTCTTGAACAACGAAGCGAATGTCTGATAGTCTGGTTTCAAAACCATTCATATCTTGACGACATTTCTCAACCACTATTCTTGTTTCCGAAACAACGTCCATTAGGGATTGGACTTGTGTCTGGAGCACAGATATATCACTCTGTCTAGCGGGAAGATTTTGTTCAGTAGGCGATTTGGACGAGGTTAGCTTGACAACCAACCCAGAATTACGCAGGAAGGTGCTTTTTGCACTGTTAGTGGAGAGATACTGACGCACTGCAGCAAGAGGTGACATTGTGCCTGTAGTAGCCTCGTCACCTTCAGGTGGTTGTGGCTGTTCAATCATTTGTTCCATAGCTTCCTGAAAGTTTGAACTTGTAGATTAGTGTACCAGATAAGTTACTAATGAGACAAAAACAAACAAAGTATGGTAAACGTTTATACATAACTTATTTTGGTGAACTACTGCAATACATTAGCATGTATTGTAGTGCCAACTACATAATAAAATCACTTTCGGAACATATGTCCATGTAGCATGCCTACTGTATTGTCTATTTCCTCACATTCGTTGACATCTAAGGATAAAGAGACATGGTTTAAAGTAGGATGAACATAGTATGACATCATTCATATCGTGGGCAAACAGATATAAAACAAACAGGCTATTTTATCATTGTGTGCGCACGTGAACATAACAACTAGATTACAGATCAAGACCAAAAGAATATCCTTCATCTCTTTTAAACCATGTAAGGTGAAATGATACGTTAAGACAACTGTGAATAAAAGTGAACAGAGTAACTGACATTGGCTGCAAACCAAGTAGTTAAATGAACACATCACAGTACCAATCAGTTCAAGGCAGGAGGAGTAAGGACATACAACAGTGGCTTGAACTGGTGTGCTCATGCCCTTCATCTTGCTGGTGTGGCAATCCATGAAGATTTGCACTGCATTCGGTTCAGGTTCTTTTTGGTCCGCATGGGCTTTCCTCTGTATTTGGAACAAGTCAATATAGATACGATAATATGGCACAAAAAAGAAGGAAGTAGCAGCTATTTACAAGAGCCTCGAAGTGTGCAATATAGCTACGAGATCCTTTTGTATGTTGGAATTTCACTTTAGAACGGTTGGTTTTGTTCTTCAAACAGTTAGCCTAGACGAAGATACACTTGTAAGGCACATACATAAATACAAGTTCAATATGTGGTCTGATCAAATACATATAGCCTACCTGATGCTTTGGATCAGACCAGTGTTTAATGAGGGCTGTCTAGTCTTCATCTGTAATATATTCCACTAGAGATGTTTGGGCGATTTCATTATTAGCCTTGCCTTCAAAGTGAGATTTTCTAAGGTGGTACCAATACTGTCGCAGAGCAGACTGAAAAACATGAGTGCATGCTTGTTTAGTTGCATCATCTTTCGGATCCAACTTGAACCTCATCTGTTGAAAAAAGAATGTGAGTCTTATTAGGAGGAAGCTAGAAAGTATGGGACAGAGCAAGACAATATTACTAATTGCGATGAATAACATTACTTACGGATAAATGGTCAAGGAAGGTGTTAAACTGGGTATTGTCTTTCTCATTCCTGTACTGGATCCACGTTGGGAGGATACGTGCATGACACCTAACAGCAACGGCTGCCTCTGATACTAACTTGGCTGACTCTGTAGCATCACATGGCCTTTTTAAACCTGCCTCAAAATGGATCTCTATTCTTCCTCCTTTAGATTTTGTTAATCTGTCAAGTATTATCCCTGATGTCTGTTTCCGCTTGCGCGGTGGTGCTAGTTCAACAACAAATATGGAAAGTGTTAGTGTACATCAAACTGTGAGAGTACATATAAAGGAGCATGCAACTGCAACTTGACTCGGTCAGGTACCGTCTTGGTGTTGATGCTCATGAGGTTCATCTGATCTTGCCAAGTCCTATTGTGTCAGTAGTGCTTCGGAAGTAGTGTTAGGTGTGAAGGCAGCTTGGGAACTGGCCAGTTCGGGAGCAAACGAACGAGTAACTGGTTGAGATGCTGGTACAGTTGAAGCGGATGCTGCAGCTGGTGGAGCAGGTGATACTGTGTTTGTAGATTTAGCCGGTGGACTTGGACCTTCTACTGCACTATAAGTACCAGCAGAATCTCGATGGCAGAACCTTTTCTGTTTCACCCGACGAGTAAGAGCACTCCCTACTATATTATTTTCCTTGCTCTTTTTTTACTTTGCCATGTCAAGCTGTACCCACAACACAAAAGAATAAAATCACTCTTCAGAACTCATTGATGCATGATACAGACAAGCAATACTTTGATGTAAGACAACCGTATGAGGATGGATATGTAAGAAAAACAGGACGATATGACATATTCACAACTACGATGTGCAAACTAAGCAGAAGGATTTTCAAGAAAATAGAAGTAATGCAAGCTAGACACCATATGAAAGATGCAACCAATATTACTCTGCCAAGTTAAAAGTGTCTTGTCATAAGTGGCAATTCGAAAAATTAGAAGCAATACAACGTAGAAATCAATGCAAGATGCAACCACTATCAAACTGCCATGTTAAAAGCGTCCAATCATGAGTGACTGATGCAGGATACACAACAGCAGTACTTTGATGTAAGAACATGGTATGATAGATAGATGAAGTGTATTCTAGACACAGAAAGCCATGTCATATGCACATGTATAACGTATGAACTCAGCATGTGCAACTTAATCAAAATAGAAGAAATACAGACTAGACAACATATGCAACATGAAACCAATTATCACACTGTCAACTTAGAGCAAGCACCTGCGATGGTGGAGTATGGGAGATGAACTCATCATGTAGACTTGGGACTTCAACTTCCTTAGCAGTAGCAGTGGCAAATCTAGAGAGTCTCTGTTTGCGTCGGTCCGGAGGACCACCAACATCCCCTAACTTACTCTTTTCCTTCCTATTTTCTGATATTGCCTTATGAAGTCAAAATCACAAGAAGATGAATAAAATTAGCTCTACATAACTGGTTGATGCATGATACAGACGAACACTACTTTGATGTAAGGCAAGCGCAGGATAGGAGGATGGAATATATACAAAAAAAGACAGCATTTCATATTCACACATACGATAGGAGGATGGAATATGTATGAAAAAACAGTAAGCGGAAGGCATTTCAACAAAATTAGAAGAAATGAAAGCTAGACACCATATGAACATGCAACCAATATCACTCTATCAGGTAAAAAGTGTCTCGTTGTAAGTGCCATTTCAAGAAATTAGAAGCAGTACAAGCTAGAAGACAATGCGAGATGCAACCTACATCACAGTCCCAAGTTAAATGTGTCTTATGGGTAAGTGATCGTTGCAGGTATAAGTTGTAAGCTACGCAGATGCAATTCAACATAATCAGAAGCAATACAAACTAGACAGCATACGGAAAATGCAACCACGTATAACAGTTCCAAGTAAGAGCAAGCACCTTTGTGGTGGAGTAGGGGAGATGTGCTCATCATGTACACGTATGTTCTAGAAACAGGAACACGTGTCATATTCACAGGCATTATGTGTAAAGTAAGCAGATGCAATTCAAGTTAGAAGCAATACAAGCTAGACATCATACGCAACATGCAACCACATATAATAGTGTCAAGTTAGAGCAAGCACCTGTGATGGTGGAGTAGGGGAGATGTGCTCATCATCTACACAGCTACGTTGACTGTCCAGCCTTGTGTTGTCTTGCGAATCTTGTTGGGAGGATGGCAGAGTAGAATCTGTAGAGACCCCCTGTTTGAGTTGCTCCGAAGGACCACCATCATCCACTGCCGGACTAATTTCCTTTAGCTGTAATGATTTTGTATTGTGAAGTCAAACCGATAAGAAAAAGGAATAAAATTCGCTCTTCAGAACTCATTCATGCATGATACTGACGAACACTACTCGGATGAAAGGCAAACACATGATGCGAGGATGGAATATGTATGAAAAACAGGATGGTGTGACATATTCACACCTATGATGTGGTAACTAAGCAGAAGGCATTTCAACAAATTAGAAGCACTGCAAGCTAGACACCATATGAAAGATGCAACCAATATCACTCTGCCAAATTCAAACTGTATGGCGTTTCAACAAATTAGAAGCAGTACATGCTAGAAATCATATGCAAGACACAACCAATATCACAGTGGCGACTTAAAGGTGCCTTATCATAAGTGACTGATGCGGGTATGCAAGAATAGTAGTCTGATGTAGAAACATGAACACATGTCATATTCACAGGCATTATGTGTAAAGTAAGCAGATGCAATTCAACAAAGTTAGAAGCAATACAAGCTAGACATCATACGCAACATGGAACTACATATAATAGTGCCAAGTTAGAGCAAGCACCTGTGATGGTGGAGTAGGGGAGATGTGCTCATCATCTACACAGCTACGTTGGCTGTCTAGCCTTGCGTTGTCTTGCGAATCTTGTTGGGAGGATGGCAGAGTAGAATCTGTAGAGAACCTCCGTTTCAGTTGCTCGAAAGGACCACCATCATCCAATGCCTTGCCAATTTCCTTCAGCTTTATTGATTTTGCATTGTGAGGTCATACAGACAAGAAAAAGGAATATCATTCGCTATTCAGAACTCATTCATGCATGATACTGACGAACACTACTCTGATGAAAGGCAAAGTCATGATACGAGGATGGAATATGTACGAAAAAATGGACGGCTTGACATATTCACACCTATGAAGTGGTAACTAAGCAGAAGGCACTTCAACAAATTAGAAACACTGCAAGACACCATATGGAAGGTGCAATCAATATCACTCTGCCAAGTTAAAACTGTCTCGTCATAGGTGGCGTTCATCAAACTAGAAGCAATACATGCTAGAAATCATATTCAAGACGCAAACCAATATCACACTGCCAACTTAAAGGTGTCGCATCATAAGTGACTGATGCAGGATACACAAGAAGAGTAGTTTCATGTAAGAACATGGTGTGATAGACAGATATAGTATGTACCAAAAACAGGAAAGCGTGTCATATTCACATGTATCATGTGTAAGCTAAGCAGATGCAGTTTACACTAATTAGGAGCAATACGAGCTAGACACCATATGCAACATGCAACCAGATATCACACTGCCAAGTTAGAGCAAGCACCTTGGATGGTGGAGTAGGGGAGCGGAGACTTGGACCTTGTAATGCACTATCAGTACAAGGAGAATCGGTACAGATGCTCCATTTATGTTGCTGCAGAGGACCACCATCATCGCCTTCCTTACTCTTTTCCTTCCTCTTTCTTGATTTTGCCTTGTCAAGTCAAACCCACAAGAAAAAGGAATAAAATTTGCTCTTCAGAACTCATTGATGCATGATACTGACGAACACTACTTTCATGTAAGGCAGCCGCATGATAGGAGGATGGAATATGTATAAAAAACAGGACGGCGTGACATATTGACATGTATGATGTATAAAGTGTAAACTAAGCACAAGGTGCTTGAACTTGTTAGAATCGATGCAAGCTAGAAACCATATGAAAGATGAAACCAATATCACTCTGCCAAATTAAAAGGGTGCCCTAACAAATGTATTTGACCAAATTAGAAGCAATACATGGCAACAGGCTAGAAATAATATGCAATATGCAACGAATAAAGGTGACTCATCGTAAGTGATTGATGCAGGATACATGTAACACCCCAAAATTTTGACCTTGCTTTATTAATTAAAATTTTGCCAGGAAATTAAATTTTTATTTTTCTGGATTTCTCCTTTGATTTCAGAACCCCTCTTCTCTTTAAAATTGTGGGTTTTTACCTCAAGTGGAAACTTTCCAAAAATATTTGGAACTTGTATGCCCTCTTTATAAAAACAATTCTTTATCAGTGGATTTATTTGCATAATTATTTTTCATGAGCTTTATTCTTTTAAAATGATCTTTCATAAATTTGGAGCCCCTTTTTGCACTGCAACCATTTGATAAATGCTTTTAAAAATTTCACCAAAATTTGGGGATGTCATGTGAGGTTTCCCCATCACTTTTATGCAAAAATATTCTTTGGTCATTTGAGATTTTGAGCTCTACATCAATTTTTCAAATCTGGTCCAGTAGGTATTTTGCACTACAACCTATTTAAATATTCTTCTAAAAATTCTTCCAAGTGTTTGGTGATGCCAGGAGATGCATATAATGCAACTTCATGCAAAAACCCAGTGTTGTTCTTTGAAATTTTTTAGTGAATCATCTTCATTTCCATTCTGGTCCAGTTTGATGATTTGTACTGCAACCCCATTTTATTTTGCTCTAGTACCTTTGAGCTTTTTCCTACCTATAGTCCTCCCTACCAAACTCTTAAGTCCAGGAGATTGGACCCATTGGGGTATTTTTGGTGCATGCAATGATAGCCTTTAGTTTCTGCCCAAAACTGGTTTTCTCCAAATCTTGCACTATCAACTTTCTGTTTTTGCCAAACTAACCTTACCACTTTCCTTAGCTCCTAAAGAGACTAGGATCTGGAGAGTTTGGCCACCCCAAGAATTGCCTAGATGCCCATGGCATTCTGTCGAACACCTTGTGTGCAGGAACAGTTTTGGCATGTCTACTAGCTTGCATTGTGGACTTGAACCCCTGACCCATCCAGCATGTCCACTAGCCTCCTAGCTGTCCCTAACCCTGGCCTGTTAGCTACCAGCCTCACCCAAGCTCTTTAGAGCACGCTGGCATTTTGCCGAGCACCTGGCGTGCGTGCTCTGGGCGCGCCCAGAGTGCACGTTTTTCACGCGCGCGCACTGAGTCGCCGCGCCGCACTGCCACCCTCGACGCGTCCCGTCTCTGGCCCCTGCTCGCCTGCTGAACCACGACATGCACTCGCCCTCTCACCAGTACCCTCCAAGCTCTCCCTGGCGCCCTACAGCGCCGCCTTGGCGGCACGCCGGCGTCGGCAGCGGGCACTGCCGTGGACGGCGCCGCCCAAGCCACCCGCGCGCGCCAGCTGCCCCGGGGAACAGCCCGTGCTTATCCACATGCTCGTCGGCACGTGCTCGTCGCCGCCACGTAGTCCTGCAACTACAGAAGAGTGGTCGCCGGCGATCTTATCCTCGGCCACCGCGGGAGCCAGCCTCGAGCGCCTATATAAAGGGACCCCGAGCTCAACCGAACACTCAAGCAACCCCAGGCCACCCCCATAGCCCTCCCACAGCCAGCAATCGACGGGAAAGTCCTTTCTTCCTCGTCTCCGGCCAGCTCGGTCGCCGCCGCAATACAGTGCCGTTCGTCGCAACCGGAGCTTCCCCCGCCAATCCAATGCCACCAAGAACTTCCCCGTAGTCGTGCGGAGCTACCTAGCGCCTCAGCTTCGACCAAGGATCACCGGAGCCCAAAACCCACTCTGCTCCCGAACCACCATCCGCCGCGAAGCTCGCCGCCGGTGACCTCCTCCGTCCCCGCCTGCCTAGCACCCACCGGGAGAACCGCCTCGGTCTGGCGGATCCATCCCTGCCCTCGGGACCCCGTGGGGAGCTGCCGTTCGCTGACGGCGATCGCCGGAGCCCCGCCCCGTTCGGGCAGAGAGAAAGGAGGGAGAGGAAGAACGGTCAAACCTGACCAGTGGGCCCCCTGGACCCACTGTCAGTGACCCGCTCCCCCGCCCTCTCTGGTTAAGTGATAGCACAAAGACCGGAGTACGTCACCTCTGCTTTGAAAACGTATTCTCCCCCGCAGCGTTTTCCTTTTTCTGATTTTATTAAAACAGAACTTTGACTGATGTTTGACTGGCTAGAACTTTTAAAATAAAACTCCAAATGAGTTGATTCTTTTTCCTACATCTCTCAAATTTCATCTAGTTTATTTTAAGATTTATTTCAAAAATATTTGAGACGACTTTTTGTACTATTTTTGAAATGTGTGTTATTTGCATATTTTTCAAAATAGGATTTTGGAGATAAAGGCAACCTTCAAAAAGTGCACCCCCACATGCATACACTTGAAGGCAAGCATCCTGGACCCTGGTTTAATATTTTTGGATATTGTTAATATGGTTACAACATGACCTTGACTTGGAGCATACTCTATTTTATGTGACGATAAAAATCATATGCATGAGTGCATAGTGGAGTTTTCTTTGCTGTGATAAATGGATATGATGGTGATGGTATTCATCCTCGTAAGCTTCCCTTGCATACCGGAAGGAAGCCGGGAAAGTCGTGGTCTTGGGTAGACACGGGCTTGTCCCTAGTACCTCGTCGGGATGAGTATGTCCGGTATGGCATGGTGAGGCTTGACGAGTGATAAGTCTACCTATTAATGGAAATACTTTTGTTATGCTAATCATGCAGAGAATACTTGAACCTCCTGAGTCGGCCTTAGATCGAGTCTTGTCCAGTAACCCCCATACTTGCCTGGTACTACCACTTGTCCCTGCCTTAGGTAGGGTACGGTTCAGTAAGTTGTCAACCCCTTTCTAGCACACACCGTACAGAGAGGCCGGGATGAGGGTCCCATGGCCATGGATTAAAGCCTGTCATCCGGTCCGGGGGCATGGGTGTTTCTGGTTGGGACCGAGAGGGGAGGCCACCCCTTAGAGCACGCGTATATAAATTTGATCCCATGCTACGTTGAGGTTGTAGCCTCCCCACTTAGAGTTTGGCTTGACAGGTGTTGTGGGTGATTCCAGACACCGGTAAGTTAGGCTGGTGTGTGCAGGTCAGGCGTGTTCTCAATCAAAAGACCATAGACGGAATTAGTCCCGATGGACTAAAGAAATCCGTTACCCGTGGGTAAAGAGTACACCCTCTGCAGAGATTATACATCTATTCGAATAGCCGTGTCCATGGTTAAGGACTACAGTCTGGGATAGGTCAAGTGTCGGTCTTAGTGTCGGTCTTCGGAGGAAAAACGACTACAGCAGAACCTTGATTTTGGACTGTGACATATGTGGATTATGATCATTATTATTGTGGACTAACCATTTACTTTATTTGTATTTTCGAGTATCCCTGGGATGGTTCTACCTCCTGGATATTCACTGTGATTATCCTTTATAAGCCCTTTATGTGGTGTCGCTCAGACGCCCGACTGCGGCATGCTCGTTATTTATTTATCCTTTATAAGCCCTTTATGTGGTGTCGCTCTGACGCCCGACTGCGGCTTTATTATTATTCTTGCAGTTTCCTCTCAAGGAGTCATTCAGACCCTCGTTTGGCACCCAGTATTTATTTTGGGATTTCGGTTAATTTAATTGCACCCATTGTTCGAGGAGTCATTCAGACACTCGACCATTGCATTCTATTTATATATTGCACATTCTTATTTTACCTGCATGCGTCCATCATGGATTTTCGCATATTTCGTGACTGACGTGATGGTCAGAGAATAACTTCGAAGCATGATTACCCCCTTATTATATTACCCGTGTTCTTGATGTTGGCGAGTACATTCAAACGTACTCACTGGCTTGTCCCTGGCTATTGTCTTGGCCAGAATTCTTGCGCGGAGAAGAGCGTTGCGACGACAACCCCGGAACCCACGCAAAGGTGATAGCAGCCTCGCGAAGATAGGAGTTATCCTGGTCAGCTGTTCTTGTGGGAAATGGAGTCCCATAGACGCAGATGAACCACAAACCGCTTCCGCCATCAAACCATTAGAAACCAAGTGTTGTACTCTTAGGCCACAATGGTCTTGTACTACATATTTTTGTACCTTGCTTGGATTTTCTTGTATCAAGTTGGTGTCTCATCAGCTAACAATAATCCTGGGGCTGGTGAGCACAACGGCCGTTTTCTGGAGAATTAATATCCCGAAAAACCAGTCGTGACAATACAGAAGAGAGGTAGTTTCATGTAAGAACAAGGTTAACACATAGATGTAGTGTGTACCAAAAATAGGAAGGCATGTCATATTCACAGGTATAGTGTGTAAACTAAGCAGATGCAATTTACCTTAATTAGAAGCATTACAAGCTAGACACCGTATGCAACATGCAACCACATATCACACTGCGAAGTTAGAGCAAGCACTTGTGATGGTGGTGTAGGGGAAGTGCGGTCTTCAGGTACAGAGCTACGTTCAATATCTTCATTTAGTCTTGCTGTTTCTTGAGAATCATGTGGAGAGGATGAAATTGCATTCTTTATAAGAGTATTGCGTCTCATATTAACCCACGCGCGTGACTGTCTCATCATAAGCGATAGACGCAGGATACACAAGAGCAGTAGTTTGATGTAAGAACATGGTGTGATAGGCAGATGTAGTATGTACCAAAAACAGGAAGGCGTGTCATATTCACATGTATAATGTGTAAGCTAAGGAGATGCAATTTAACAAATTAGGAGCATTGATGAGGGATACACAAGAAAAGTAGTTTGATGTAAGAACATGGTTAATAGAAAGACGTAGTATGTACCAAAAACAGGAAGGCATGTCATATTCACAAGTATAATGTGTTAACTAAGAAGATGCAATTTACCCTAATTAGAAGCATTACAAGGTAGACACCATATGCAACATGCAACCACATATCACACTGCCAACTAAGAGCAAGCACCTGCGATGGTGGTGTGGGGGAATTGCAGTGATCAACTAGAGAGCTACGTTGACTATCTTCATTTAGCCTTGCTGTTTCTTGAGAATCATGTGGGGAGGATGACACTGCACTCTTTAAACGAGTAGGGCATCTCACAGTAACCCACTCGGGTGACTGTCTCATCATAAGTGATTGACGAGGGATACAAAAGAGCATTAGTTTGATGTACGAACATGGTTAATAGACATATGTAGTATGTATCAAAAACAGGAAGGCATGTTATTTTCAAAGGTGTAATGTTTAAAGTAAGCAGATGCAATTTAACCAAATTGGAAGCAATACAAGCTAGACACCATATGCAACATGCAACCACATTTGACAGCGCGAAGTTAAAGCAAGCACCTGGGATGGTTGTGTGTGGAAATTGAGATCATCAACTGCAGAGCTACGTTTACTGTCTCCAACTGCTGACACTGCACCCATTAGAGCGCTGAAACACTTAGTGCTTATCTTCGAATTACACTGGAGCGACTTCTGTCTTTTCTTTTCTGCATTCATCAACACTGCGTCAGAGTCTGAAATACCCATGCATAAAAAAACAATAGTGTGAGTATGGGTGAAGTGTGTGCACAATTAGTACAGTGTAAAGGTAGCAGATAGCAGGTCGGTGAGAAATAAATGACGGGAGACATATGATAGCTCTACAACATGCATGGCACACTAAATTACTACAGGATTCTATGAAAATAACAGTCGACGGAAAGCAAATAGGTCAGTCCATTTTTTCTGCACCGTCCGATGTACAAAGAACGGGCAGATCGCCTTCATCTACCTCCAGCCAGTCAGTGTTGACGATCTTCCTCGAAACGCCAGCGACCACCGGCCCAGTATTCCTCCCCTGCCTGCGCCCTCCCCTCGACCTCACCGCACCGCCGTGCTTGGCACCGCCCCCCGGCTATCCATTCAAGCCCCGCCGACCTCCAGATCAGGCGCAAGCAGCTCCTGCGCCCCACACCCCTATGATAGACACCGATGCGCAGCTTCCCCGGGGAACAGGCGGACTAGGTGCTCCACGCGCCTAAGCGGGTGCTGCTTCTTTTAATTGCGCTTCGACTGACCCTGAATTGAAATCCAGGCGGGCTACTGACCTCAGGCAAAGGTGAAATAGTAAAAGGGAGGAAACCTTGTGCATTTAGTATCACGAAGAAGATGCAGTAAGAAGCGCTCAACTAGTTTCTTTCGTGGGATGAATATGGTGTGAGCGGAGACGTAAGATTTGCACGAATAAGGGAAGAGGAGTACCTCTTTCTGCTGGCAGTGCTGTGTCCTCCTTCTGTTTTTCCGACGATCTTCTTGTTGTTCGCCGGAAACCAGAAGTTGTGGAGGACGGTGCAGCCTTGGACGAACCCATGGCCAAGTTGTTGAGTGTGGGTGGTGGTCGTCTGTCGGCGGTGGGGAAGCAGATCCGAGGCGGCGAACGACGGCATAGCGGGAACAGCTCCGGTGCGGTGGACGGTTGCGATAGTGGAGCCGCAGCAGTGAGGCGCAGGACGGCGTGGTCGGAGTGGTTCTGGTACGGCGCACGTCGGCGTCGGCGTCGTGGAGGCAGCTCTGCCTCGGCTTCAGCTGCTAAGTCCTTGAGGGTGTTGCGGTTGCGATTGCATTGGACGACGACGTCGGGGTACCGGCTCCGGCGTGATGGAGGAGGGCGGCGGTGCATTGGCCGCTATGGGGTGGAGGACGGAGGAGGTTGGGGTTTCGCGGCTGGTGGAGAGGGCGTTTTCGCGCCCACGGAGTATGAATGGGGAAACAGAGGGAGGCGGGGAACTAAGGGGTAACAATGTTTTGGTTTGAGGCGCGCATGTTTGAAATTTGGGGAAAGTTACAAACTTTGCCCCCATCTAAAATTTTGGACATATTGCGGGTTGGGGGTAGGACAGTCATGTCAGGTGTCCCAAATGTGGGCGGGATAGATTTTGGCCGAGCGCATGGGTAGGCGCCCACGGCGTATGAATGCTTCTCGGAGGCGGTTGAGACTGGCGTCTTGGTGAAGTTACAAATCTACCCCGGTTTAGACCTTTGGACATCGGGCCGATAGGCTACACGGGCCAGAGTCAGGACAGTAATTTCCTGCCACCAAAACATTAGTCTCGCGCGGTTTCGGGTGACCAGAGGCCTATTTGGCGCTTCGTTCAATATTTGGGAGCAGAAGCATTAACGTTTTCGGTTCTCTTGAATTGAACTTTCAGGATTTGTCAAACTTCACAAATCTTTACTCTTCAAAATCCTAAAGCTACGATTATTTTGGAATGGAGGGGGTACATTTGAATATACATTGTACACGAGTATATATTAAAAAATATGCAACTTACCTGAGTTCATGCATGGTTCCAGATATAATCTCCTTGGTTGCAAAAAAAAAGTTAGATATGCGTATGAATATATATAGCATGTTCAAACTCACAACAAAGATTGATGCCCCGTTTTACATCTTTTTTACAAATGCCATTATCTCGGGTTCAAATAGATGAATGCACTTCCTATGAATTCGAATCTTCGAAACCCCCTTTATGTTGAATTCGACATGTATTCTATTTCGTAGCTAGCAATTTGGAATGTATCCATGCAAGTGACAAATGTATAAAGTGCTTCACACTAACAACATGGAGTGCACTAATTAATGTTTATATATGAATTGCAAAAGCAGCCATTGCCTGTATTTCAAACCGCTCTCACTCTATGGATTGATAATATGAAATAAACACATGCACATGCTAGAATTCAATAGAGTATGGGTGTCTGATAGACCGATTTTTGTCCATACGCAATTTGCAGAAGTCATGTTCTCATCCAAAAATAATAATGCCATTTATATTTTAATTTAATGCGTAGAACCGCCTTTTACACGTAGATGCACTATGCCTCGCCCCGTTCTCACAAACGCGTTATATATCTCTCTATCTAACGCATAAGTGCACACACTTTATATGCATCGGCATTTCTCTTTCACACATGCTCACAACCTCTCTCTCGGTGTCAGGGTATCTCACGCACATGCTCTCTCTGTTTCTCTCTCTCTCTTTCTGACTACTATGTACCACTCTTTTCACTAATCTCAGTTGGAAAACACTATTTCTCTCACATGCATATATACACATGAACGGTCTCTACTAGCGCTCTATACGCACATATATGTGCCTACGTGCCTCCTGCATGCACATTATCTTTAGGCCTCTCTCGCACACATTGCCCCCCCGACACACCTCTCTCTTAGTAGTTGGCAGATATGATTTCATCATATCATTCGGTAGGATACCCCTGGCTGTTAGGCTGGATGGTAATACGAGGCAAAGTTTTACCCTAGTTCGGATCGGACCCTTGCAGTTGAAGAAAGATCCTACTCCTGGTACTGTATATTAGTGATAGGGGTGTGTACAAAGTACACGTGAATACCAGGCATTGTGCGTGTGTGTATACTATCGACGAACTAGCCCCCAAGCTTGTATAACATACTAAGGGCCTAGGGTTACAAATCATATATAGTCGGCTTATCACCAGTGGGGATAGAGTCCTCCGCGACTCTGGTAGCTTCGTGTTGTACGCCGAGTCCTCCACATGGGTCTTCGTATAACACGTCTCGGTCCAACCTATATGTGGCGCAGGATGGAACCGACCCATGAGTCTTCATGTTGACCCACCACAACTACAAATGATGTGCCCACCACACCACACACGCAATCGGCTACTAAGAAAAATAAGCATATACAAAAGTACAACGGTATCTAGCTCACGATACGTCTCCATATTTTGTTGATGACACTGACGGGCTTTGCATTTGATGCGTGCTCCGTATTTTGTTGATGACACTGACGGGCTTTGCATTTGATGCGTGCTCCGTATTTTGTTGTCGTGCTAACCAACATGTGGTTGGATGGTTAGAGGACAGTGGTTTCTTGAGCCCACCAAAGTTAAAGTCCCGGTGCTGGCATTTATCTTGTTTCAGTATTTTCCAGCGATGTACGTTCAGTGGGAGGAGACGTTCCACTCGACTACGAGGCACCTATGGTGACTTCGTAAAATCTCAAGATCATATATTCTGGCCCACTCTCTCAAAGGTGCTCATAGGGGTAGGGTTCGCGTGTGTGGGCTTATAGCGGTGAGTGCTTGCGCGTATATATGAGCCCTTGCGTCTGTACCGTGTTAAACAAATACATATCATGATTATACGGTCACTGGCTCACCCGTACAACTCCGTATTTTGTTGATGACACAATCAATTGACCAGTCAAACGTTCCACGCGGCGCAACTAGTGTTGCACCATTGGGGCGCGTAACCGTGGGGCCCACCTGTCAGCCCGTATATGAAAGAAAGAAATGGTAGTTTGAGTCTGTACTGTGTTAATAAAATAGGAGTACATTTTAGGGTGATCATACGGTCACTGGCTCACCATATAGCTCCGTAATTTGTTGATAACACGATCAATTGACCAGTCAAACGGTCCACATTCAGCAGCGCACATTACCATAGGGCCCACCCATCAGCGCGTATATGAAGGACATAAATGGTAATAAATTAGTGGTCGGTGGATATTCAAAGTCGTGAGACCTCTGGTTGGCAGTCACCGGCGGTTGGGCGGTGGGGTGGGGATCCCCGGAGAAAA